>NC_057800.1:549494860-549794860 GCF_018294505.1 Triticum aestivum | reverse complement strand
TTCAACGGCCAAAGAGCACACCTAGCATGTGTAGTGATATTTGTCCAATGCTTCTTCACCATGGTGTGATTGTTCAGAGGATGTTTGCACTCCTGTCCCACAAGCCTGGCAACACTAGAGCTGAATCACGTCTGTAAAGATGATAAACAGGTTTCCCTGGTGCAGTTTGCCACGCCGAAGAGGGCCTCTGCCATGCACAGGTGCTTAGATGAGGCGCTAAATGAGGGTGTCCCGGACTAGGGGTCCTAACCTATGCGGCATGTTATCTATGGGCCGAGCTAATAGCCCACTAGCCGTCGTTTGGAGGATAGCCGAAGCTGTGAACCTCGTAAGCAAGATGGAAACCACTGGAGACTTCGTATACTTGAAGGACAATTCTAATAGTTGGCATGTTTATTCCTAGTTGCCAACCGTCCATATGTGTAGACCTAGGCACCCCGGTGCATATATAAGCTGAGGTGTTTAGTTCATAAAGCACAATTACAAGCCTTAGGGTTTGGAACACAATTATATGATTTTGAGGTAGATTCTCTTGTACTCTGTACCCCATCACATAAATACAATCAAAACCCCATCACATCAATACAATCAAAGCAGGACATAGGGTTTTACCTCTCCGAGAGAGTCTGAACGTGGGTAAACATCGTCTTCCTTGTCTCCTATTACCCATTGTTCTCAGATCCATTACTCGGGACTCCCTATCCGAGATCAGCCGGTTTTAGCACCGGCATTGGTGGCCCATACAGGTCCCGCTGTGTGGTCATAAAGGATCAATGGCTCGTGTGCATATCGACAACAACATTAGCTATGGAGGTATCTTCCTCCCCAGCCAGCTTCTCGCGTTCGGCAGCGTTGTCCTTCACGCTGATTCGAATAGCCACCTCGACCAAGTTGATTGTTTCGCCCTAGATCAAATGATCGGATTTGGAAATCTAGAATATACTGCCGACTCCCTTTGTGATCTAGTGCTATGAGGATTGACGTCACATAAGCTCGAGAACCCCACGGACGCTGAGGTGTTGACCGCGGATTCTACTTCCGACCCAAACCTCGGAACCAGCCTCAAGCTCGGATCCGATCGCTTCGCTAGCAGACCAGGACTTAACCTTGGCCGGCCAGTGCTCTGAGGTCGCATCACGCAACCTGCCAAGCATTCTGCAGGTCCCCGCCTAGTGTCAGAAGATGGGTCCGGCGGACCTCTCACTTTTGAACGAGATGCTAGACTGGATCCAAAACCTTGGGATCTTAGACGGACAGTCCTCGATTTATGATCATATCAGACTTAAAGCCAACGATAAGGAAATTTATGTCCCGCCAACCACCCACCTAGTCACTACGGTCGACGATTTAATCGACGTACTGTACTACGCCTCCGATGAGGGACCGGCATGGATGAAGATGTCGATGGCGCATCAGGAATGGCTTCACCCATGTCCATATCACATACTAGTAATTGGGCCGCAACCTCTACCTATGACGTCTATATGGTCGACACCCCTAAGGAGGACGGGGAGGAGGAAAAAGACCCCCCCCCAAGCACCGACATATTCGGGAGCGATCCAAGGTGAAAGCGCAGGTTCACTCCCAGAGGGGGGAGTGAATGGGAGATTTTTGAAAATTTGTCAAACTCTGATGAATTTGATGAAGATCGTAGTGAGGAAGTAAAAACGAGGACGAGACTAATTCATCACAAAAACATAAAAGCATGCAAACAAGATAGATGCAAGTGATGAACATGCAATCATACAAACATTGAAGTGTACAGAAGATGAACTGAAGAAATAAAAGGCACCATGATGAAAGTCTTCACGTTCTTCACAAAGTAGATCACAGAATCTTCAGTAGCGGAATAACTTAAAGTAAATGGGTGATGAATTAGAAACTAGGTAGGCTCGATGAAGACACATCGACTTGGTAGACCAGTTAGAGTAATGAAATGTCTAGTAAAACTAATGATCAGACTAGAGGTGGTAGAATGACTCAAGAACCTTTGTATCCTAAGAATCCTCCTAAAAGAATTGAACAAGATTCTTAGAGAATTAAGGCTGGTTCACCTAAGAAGAAGAATAAAAAGTGTAAGAATAAAACTTTGCATGCTTCCAGCGAACCTATTATAGAAAAACCTATTGAGAATTCTAATGATGTTTCTATCTCTGAGGCCGAGACAAAATTTGGTGACGAGCATTTACCTAGCGATAATGATAATAATGATGCTAATGATGATCATGTTTATGCTCAACCTAATGATAATAGTGAACTTGGTAATGATGTAGAAATATAACCTGAAATTGAGCTTGATGACCCACCTCCTAAAAATGAAAGATACGATAAAAGAGACTTCGTTGCTAAGAAGCATGGTAAAAAAGAGAACCGTGGATTCAGAAACCCATGCCTTTTCCTAGTAAAGCTACCAAGTCCAAAGACGATGATGCTTTCAATCGTTTTGTTGAATTGCTTAGACCTTTATTCTTGCAAGTACCTTTGGCCGATGCTATGAAAAGGAAAATACCTGAGGCTGAAATTTCCCCTATGGTTGCAAATTATTCTTTCAAAGGAAAAATACCTGAAAAGATAGGAGATCTAGGGATACCCACTATACCATGCTCTATTAAGAATAATTATGTCAAAACTGCTTTGTGTGATTTAGGACCTGGTGTTAGCGTTATGCCTCTCTCTCTTTATAAAAGACTGGATTTGAGTAAAATGATTCCTACTGAAATTTCCTTGCAAATGACTGATAAAATCTATTGTTATACCCATCGGTATTTGAGAGGATGTTCCAGTTGTTGCTGCTGATGTTACTATCTTAACGAACTTTGTTATTCCTAATATGCCCGAGGATGACAATATGTCACTTATCCTTGAAAGGCCTTTTCTTAACACTGTAGGGGCTATTATTGATTGTAATAAAAGTAAGGACACTTTCCATGTCAACAACAATGAGCATACGATATATTTTCCGACGAAGCAAAACAAAGTGAATAGCATAAATTCCATTGAAAAAATTATGACAAACACTATTGTAGACTTTGAATTTCCTCTCCTGGTTCCCGAAAAGAAATATCAAACTCTTATTGTTGGGACAATGCATATCCCAGTTGAGGTAACATAGTGATATACAAAAAGATGGTTCTATATCTCTAGGAAATAATTTGTTAATAAAACTTGATCAACCTTATTAATGGATTCTTTTTAAGGGCATATGGTCGATGAATTCCGTAAGCACAACCTTCTATAACTTTAGTTTACTTTTTGTTACTTTTAGTTAAATAAAATGGACTATCATGTTTATCCTATTTTCTGAATTATCCGTGCAATAAAAAATGATCCAGAAATAAAAGTGCTTAGAATGTCATAAAATTTGAACATGAATTTTTATAAAATAAAATAATTTTTTTGGCACTTGACACATCCCCGGGGGGTGCACCTGCTGTCCACAAGGCAGCAGAGCGCGCCTACCCCCGGGCACGCCCAAGTGCCTTGTGGGGCCCACAGGACCCCACTCACTTACCTCCAAAAAAATTCATGTCTAGTTCTTATCTCGTGTTCTTGCTCCTGCATACAAATTTTTTATCTCTTTGCTCGGAGCTCTGTTTTCGAAACTTTTCGAAGAAATTGCTCCTTGGTATGCGACTCCTCCATTTGTCCAATTAATTTTTGTTCTACTGGTTTATAGTTTGGTTATTTTGCTGTCGTCGGTGACCAAGAAAATAAGCTTACATGTTGAATTCATTTGGTTCCAAGTAGCTTGAATGATTGATATAGCCTCTAGACACTTGTAGGAGTTGTTTCTATCAATTTTATTGAGTTTTATTCACCTCTTATTTGTGGCCCAAAAATAAAAAAACAGAGAAGGAAACATGTTTGGAAGGAGGTCTTCACGAGGCTCTTCAAGCCAAAGTGCGACACGACTGACGTATCATGAGGCCTGAGAAAGTTTTGTGCGAGGTGCCGATGTAAAATCTTATCAATGGCCTCATGACACTTTCATGATGGGCGCCGGCATCAAGCAAGAATTCGATCAATATATAGAGAATGCTGAGCTGACCACTTTCCTCTCAGATAAGTGCACCTAGTACTATCACCTTACCAACACCTTTGTGCAAAATTTTGAGTACGTGTCTGCATCATCTAGAGTTCTATTTCATCTCTATGAGAAAATCCTATAGTATGCCTCTTGAAGAGTTTTGTTATATCTGTAAAATTCCGTATTTGGGTTCACTCGACAAACCGTGGAAGGTTGACTATGCTGCATTTCTTAGTAGTATTTGTAACGGGGAGGATAGAAGCATGATACATGATGGAATTAGGAGTATTGTTTCCTACCATTCGCTACTTTGCAGTATTTGTTGGGAGATGCCTAGCTGGTAAGTATCATCTTAGTGCAACATGTACACCTGATTTGAGTATACTACATGCTATTGTACATGGTTCTAGAGATTATAACTTTGGGTCTATAATTGCACATCGCTTAGGCAGAAATTCACGGGATGGTGATTTGCACTGAGGGATTTATGCTTCTTGTTTGGCTGCAAGTTTGGGTGTTTCTGTTAGACCCAATGATCCTATGCTCCCTCCTAACTTTTTGGATTTTTAGGCGATGCAACACCACATGTTTATTGAGTATGGGACCAATGAGTGTGAATATAAACTAACCTTTGATAAACACCATGATGTCTCTATTATTCTGCCTGCGCCTACTCTCTTTGACTTTCAGAGCAAACAAATACATTTTGTCTATTTGGAGGAGGTTGAGGAACACAACGATGCAGTGGAGGCCGCTCGCCTTGCTGAAGAGGTTGCATGTAACGCCAACCAGAGCTTCCACCAAGGATACTACCCAGACCAGCAGTGGTGATCACCAAGCTAGGCCAAAAACCTAAGTTTGGGGGAGTACATACTCTCACCGACATTTCATTTACATGTTCACATATTCATTACACTTGTCGGTGTTCATCATTCTCTTTGTATACCCATGTTTCATTTTTATTTTGTTTCTTTTGTGTATTTGGAAAACTTCGAAAATCTAAAGATATTTCTCGCTTCTTTTCGGTTCTTCTTTCTCGTTTAGTTAGTTTGTAGTATTAAAAGAAAATCCAAAAAGATTTCTAATTTCTTCTTTTATTTATTGTTGGGAGTTCTTCGATGTAAATAGTTTCTCTTGCTTTTCGTTTTTCTTCTTTTGTTCATTTTCTTCAGAAAAACTAAGAACTCTAAAAATATTTCAGTGCGTTTCTCTGAATTGTTTTCTTTTCTTGAGTCATCGTAAGGAGTAGACTTCGTACGAATTGTCAAGTGGCTCTTATATGCTTTATTGTGAAGGAAATATGCCCTAGAGGCAATAATAAAGTTTTTATTTTATATTTCCTTATTCATGATAAATGTTTATTATTCATGCTAGAATTGTATCGATCTGAAACTTAAATACATGTGTGAATACATAAACAAAATATCGTGTCCCTAGTAAGCCTCTACTAGACTAGCTCGTTGATCAAAGATGATTAAGGTTTCCTAACTATAGACATGTGTTGTCATTTGATAAACGGGATCACATCATTAGGAGAATGATGTGATGGACAAGACCCATCTGTTAGCTTAACATATCGATCGTTCAGTTTATTGCTATTGCTTTCTTCATGTCAAATACATATTCCTTCGACTATGAGATTATGTAACTCCCAGATACCGGAGGAATACCTTGTGTGCTATCAAATGTCACAATGTAACTGGGTGATCATAAAGATGCTCTACAGGTATCTCCGAAGGTGTTTGTTGAGTTGGCATAGATCAAGATTAGGATTTGTCACTCCAAGTTTCGGAGAGGTATCTCTGGGCCCTCTCGGTAATACACATCATAAGAAGCCTTGCAAGCAAAGTGACTAATGAGTTAGTTACAGGATGATGTATTGCAAAACGAGTAAAGAGACTTGTCGGTAACGATATTGAACTAGGTATGAAGATACCGACGATCGAATTTCGGGCAACTAACATACCAATGGACAAAGGAAATTACGTATGTTGTCATAATGGTTCAACCGATAAAGATTTTCGTAGAATATGTAGGAGACAATATGGGCATCTAGGTTCTGCTATTAGTTATTGACCAGAGAGGTGTCTCGGTCATGTCTATATAGTTCTCAAACCCGTATGGTCCGCACTCTTAACGTCCGTTGACGATATAATGTTATATGAGTTATATGATTTGGTGACTGAATGTTGTTCGGAGTCCCGGATGAGATCACGAACATGAAGAGGAGTCTCGAAATGGTCGAGAGGTAAAGTTTGATATATAGGACGAAAGTATTCGGACATTGGAAGTGTTTCGAAGGGTACCGGGTACTTATCGGGTCACCGGAAGGAGTTTCGGGCATCCCCGCAAAGTTATGGGCCTTATGGGCCAAGTGAGAGAACATACCTAGGGACGGGCCCTATGGGGAGGGAAATGAAAGGGAGGAGGAAAGGAAAGTGTGGAGTTGGACTCCCACTTCCTTTCCTCTCCCTCCTCTTTCCTTTCCCCCTTGTCCATACAAGGAAAGGGGGGCAGGAGGGCAGGAGCCCTAGGGCCGGTGGCTAGCCCCTAGGGGCGCGCCATGGCTGCCTCCCTCTCCCCTCCCACCTATATATACATGGGGAGAGGGCGCCACACAAGGACACGACATTGTCTTAGGCGTGTGTGGCGTCCCCGTCCATCGTTTACTCCCTCGGTCATATTTTCATATTGTTCCTAGGTGATCGTAGGGCAAAAATTTTGTTTTCTACTATGTTTCCCACCAAAAATACTGGTGCAAACATCTACTAGAGGAGGCCATCAGCTTCCCACAAGGTAGGGGCGCGCCTACCCCCTAGGGCGCACCCTGGTGCCTTGTGGGGCCCACGTTCGACCATCTGACCTAATTCCACTCCTATAAGTTCTGCCTTCCCAAGAAAAAAAATAAGAGAAGAAGTTTCATCGTGTTTTATGATTGCTCATATCCGCGTTGATATTTCCCCGAAGAGTAAAGGATGATGCAGCACATCACGGTAAGTATTTCCCTCAGTTATGAAACCAAGGTTATCAATCCAGTAGGAGAACCAAGCAACACTATGTAAACAGTACCCGCACACAAAGAACAAATACTTGCAACCCAACGCGTAAGATGGGTTGTCGATCCCTCCTCAGTATTGAGATAGATTAAATTGTGTGAGATTGGATACATAGATCTGACAAAAACACAAAATAAAATAAAGAAAGAAAAAATGCAGGAAGGTATTTTTAGTTTTTTGGAATAATAGATCTGAAAACATTATGATAGGAAATAGATCCGGTGCCCATAGATTTCACTAGTGGCTTCTCTTGAGAAAATAGCATACTGCGGGTAAACAAATTATTGTTGGGCAATTTATAGAAGAGCAAATAGTTATGACAATATTCAAGGCAATGATCATGTATATAGGCATCACGTCCAAGATTAGTAGGCCGACTCCTGCCTGCATCTACTGCTACTACTCCACACATTGATCGCTATCCAGCATGCATCTAGTGTATTAAGTTCATGGAGAAACGGAGTGATGCAATAAGAACGATGACATGATGTAGACAAGATCTATTCATGTAGGAATAGACCCATCATTTTATCCTTAATAGCAACAATACATACGTGCCTCCCTACCCCTTCTGTCACTGGGTGAGGACACCGCAAGATTGAACCCATCACAAAACACCTCTTCCCATTGCAAGAAAAATCAATCTAGTTGGTCTAACTAAACCAAAGTTCCGAAGAAGAAATACGAGGCTGTAATAATCATGCATATAAGAGATCAAGGAAGACTCAAATAATATTCATAGATAGATCTCATCATAAACTCGCAATTCATCGGATCCCAACAAACACACTACAAAAAGTCATTACATCAAATAGATCTCCAAGAACATCGAGGAGAACATTGTATTGAGAATCAAAAAGAGAGAAGAAGCCATCTAGCTATTGCCTACGGACCCGTAGGTCTGTGGTAAACTACTCAAGCATCATCGGAGGGGCACCAATGAGGATTATGAACCCCTTCGTGATCATGTCCCCTCCGGCAAGGTGCCCGAAAAGGGCTCTAGATTGGATCTCGTGGTTCTGGAATTTGCGGCGACTGGAATTGTGTTTCGTTGACTCCCCTAGGGTTTCTGGAATATTTGGAAATTTATAGAGCTGAGAGGTGGCGGAAAGGACTCCCGTGGGCCCCACCACCCACCTGGGCGCAGCCTTTGGCGCACCCTGGTGGGTTGTGGGCCCCACGGGCCTCCCCTCTGATGCTTCCTTGGCTCCCAAGTTGTCTTCTGGTCCAAAAAAATCTCCAAAAAGTTTCGTGGCATTTGGACTTCATTTGGTACTGATATTCTGCGAAGTAAAAGACAAGCAAAAAACAGCAATCGACACTGGTCAGTATGTCAATAGGTTAGTCCCAAAAATGATATAAAGTTGCTATCGAATGAATGTAAAACATGCAAGAATGATAATTTAACAACATGGAACAATAAAAAATTATAGATATGTGGGAGACGTATCATTTTACGATACGGAGCCGCTGCCACCTCGTGTTCTTTATCAGGATGCCTGACATGGAGTCTGTTCGGGGCTCTAGAGAGGGCAATTCGTCATTGTCGTCATCAATGACCATTCTTCATAAATGACCTCATCATGCTCACCATTGGGAGTGAGTAATTTCATCGTAGGCATACTGGAGGTAGATGGAGATGGATAAGATTTATCATGTAATCGAGTCAATTTGTTAGGGCTTGATGCCTAGTATCCACTTTGTTCTGAGATTGATGTTGCTATAACTTTGCTATGCTTAATGCTTGTCACTAGGACTCGAGTGTCATGATTTTAGATTTGAATGCATTATATTTTCAAGAATATATTTGAGTTCTTGATCCTATATGCAAGTTATATGCACCAATTATTGTCCCAAACCCTAGACACCAAGGTGACAATAATTGGGATACTCTCCGGGGATGACGGTAATTTGAGGAGTCCATGTATTCACTAAGAGTTAATGCTTTGTTTCGGTTCTTTATTAAAAGAAGCACCTTAATTACCCTTAGATTTCCATCAGGACCCAACTGCTACGGGAGGGTAGGACAAAAGATGTTATACAAGTTCTTATTATAAGCACCTATGACTATATACGGAATACATGCTGACATATAATTGATGAATCGATGCTATTGCATATCGCTCTAGGTTGTGACTGTTACATGATGAATTACATCCAAATATCCATCGCTACTCCATTCCTACGCTTTGCTCATATTGTCTGTGTTAAGTTACTACTATTGCTGTTGTTGTTCCAATTACCACTTCATCCGTCCGGTGAAAAATGTACATATAGAAATTTTGGAACAAAGTATGAAGTAGAGTACAAAATGCACTGGGAAGATGCAAATCACCATCTCTCTCCTCTTTAATTACCCAACCCACAGTGAGCTAAGTGCATGTAGAAATTAACGTGACCATGTGTAAAATATTATTGGTCTTGATTACCATGTGTTGACAGAAAAATATTTTTTTCTACTTTAAAGTGCATTGAGAAGATAGAAGTACACTCTTCTGTGGACAAATTTTAAAGCAAAACGTACACTCTTCACTGGACGGAGGGAGTACAAATATGTTATTGTCACTGTTACTCTTACTATTGCTACTGTTACCGCTGCTATCAAAACTATCATATTATTGTGGTATGATACGTCTCCAATGTATCAATAATTTTTGATTGTTCCATGCTATTATATTATCAATCTTGGATGTTTTATAATCATTTTATATCATTTTTGGTACTAACCTATTGACATAGTGCCAAGTGCTAGTTGCTGTTTTTTGCATGTTTTTTACATCACAGAAAATCAATACCAAACGAAGTCCAAACGCAACAAAACTTTACGGAGATTTTTTATGGACCGGAAGACACCTAATGGGTCAAGGCAGCGCCTGGGGGTGCTTCGAGGAGAGCACAACCCACCAGGGCGCGCCAGGAGGCCCAAGCATGCCCTGGTGGGTTGTGCCCACCTAGGGTGCCCCTCGGACTGCCTCTTTGCTCTATAAATACCCCAACATTCCAGAAACCCTAGGGGAGTCGACGAAAAATCAATTCCAGCTGCCGTAGAGTCCAGAACCACCCGATCCAATCTAGACACCATCACGGAGGGGTTCACCACTTCCATTGGTGCCTCTTCGATGATGCGTGAGTAGTTCTTTGTAGACCTTCGGGTCCGTAGTTAGTATCTAGATGGCTTCCTCTCTCTCGTTTGATTCTCAATAAAATGGTCTCTTGGAGATCCATATGACATAACTCTTTTTGTGGTGTGTTTGTTGGGATTGGATGAACTTTGAGTTATGATAAGATCTATCTTTTTATATCCATGGAAGTTATTTGAGTTTCTTTGATCTCTTATATGCATGATTGCTTATAGACTCATATTTCTTCACCGATATTTGGGTTTTGTTTGGCCAACTTGATCTATTTATCTTGCAATGGGAAGAGGTGCTTTGTAGTGGGTTCGATCTTACGGTGCTTGATCCTAGTGACAGAAAGGGAACCGACACGTATGTATCGTTGCTACTAAGGATAAAACGATGGGGTCTATCTCTACATAGATAGATCTTGTCTACATCATGGCATCGTTCTTATTGCATTAATCCGTTTCTCCATGAACTTAATACACTAGATGCATGCTGGATAGCAGTCGATGTGTGGAGTAACAGTAGTAGATGCAGGCAGGAGTCGGTCTACTAATCTTGGACGTGATGCCTATTAGCCTATATAATGATCATTGTCTGGATATCGTCATGATTATTTGAAGTTCTATCAATTGCCCAACAATAATTTATTTACCCACCGTTTGCTATTTTTCTCGAGAGAAGCCACTAGTGAAACCTACGGCCCCCGGGCCTCTTTCTCATATTGTTTGCCTTCACGATCTATTTTATTTGCCTTTTATTTTCAGATCTATTAAACCAAAAATACAAAAATACCTTGCTATAATTTATTCTTATTTATTTTATTTGACGTCTGAGCTATCAATATTTACAACTTTCTCCCGTCCGTTTGCCAATTTCTGGCATCGTTACCCGAAAGGGAATGATAACCCCTTTTGCACGTCGGGTTGCGAGTAGTTGTTATTTGTGTGCAGGTGTTGTTTACATTGTGTTGCTTGGTTCTCCTACTGGTTCGATAACCTTGGTTTCATATCTGAGGGAAGTACCTACCGCCGCTGTGCTGCATCATCCCTTCCTCTTTGGGGAAATACCGACGTAGCTTCAAGCGACATCAAAAGGAATTTTTGGCGTCATTGTCGGGGAGAATCTTCAACATATACCAGGTTCCTAATCACAAATCTCATCTCCTCGCAATTTATATTATTTTCCATTTGCCTCTTGTTTTCCTTCTCCCACTTCACAAAAATTTATCGTTTTATTCGCCCTCTTTTTCGTTCGTTGTTTTCTTGTTGGATCTGTTTTTGTGTGCGTTCTTGTTTGTGTAGTCATGATGCCTCAAAGAAAATATTATGATGTTCCTTACCCCAATATTATACTTGAAATTGAAAAAAGTACTAAGGAATATATGACTACACAGTTTGAGCATAATAAGTATTTTACCGAAGAACTTAAGGAACACTCTATTGTGCTTGATGATATAACAAAACAAATTGATGATATTAGTAGAGAAGTTTGCAATCTCCAATCTAAGTATGCTTTTGTTGAAAGTCTGTTAGGAAAGATATCCGATGCACAAGCTACTCTAGTAAATCAAATGGCCGCTAAACCAATCTCACTAGAGGATAAAAATGAAGATCTTAAAATGATTGGTGTTTCTTCTATTGATTCCTTGTTTAGTAAAGTTAAGAGTGATGAAAAAGGGACTAGAGAAGAGTCAACTTTAGCTAGAAGGCATCCCGATGATTCGGAGGGTGAAAATCATATTGATAAAATTGATAAAAGTGGGTTTGAAGAGGTCAAAACTTTAGCTAGTGATGTACCCACTCTTTTGGATTACAAAGACTTTAATTATGATAGTTTCCCTTTGATTGATTGTATTTATTTGTTGCAATCCATGATAAATTCACCCCATGCTTATGAACAAAATAAGGCTTTTACTAAACATATTGTTGATGCCATGATGAAAGCTTTAGAAGAAAAGTTGGAATTAGAAGTGTCGATTCCTAGAAAATTACATGATGAATGGGAACCTACTATCAAAGTCAAGATTAAAAATAATGAGTGTTTTGCTTTGTGTGACTTGGGTGCTAGTGTTTCTACAATTCTGAAATCTTTATGTGATGTGCTTGGTCTTACCGATATTGAATCATATTATTTAAATTTGCACCTGGCGGATTCCACTATTAAAAAGCCTATAGGAAGAATTAATGATGTTCTTATTCTTGCAAATGGGAATTATGTTCCCATAGATTTTATTGTTCTTGATATTGATTGCAATCCGTCTTGTCCAATTATTCTTGGTAGACTGTTTTTACGCACTATCGGTGCCGTGGTTGATATGAAAGAAGGCAATATTAAGCTCCAGTTTCCTTTGAGGAAGGGTATGGAACACTTTCCTAGAACAAGAATTAGGCCACCATATGAATAAATCATGAGAGCATCTTATGGATCTAGAACCAAAGATGACAAAACTTAGATCCTTGCTTTATGCCTAGCTAAGGGCGTAAAACTATAGCGCTTGTTGGGAGGCAACCCAATGAATAAAATTTATTTTTGCTTTTTGCTTCCTGTTCTTGAGTGTTTACACAATTATGCAACTGTTATTATTGTGTTTTTTATGTTTTAATTAGTGTTTGTACCAAGTAAAGCCTTTAGGATCTTCTGGGTGATAGTTGTTTGATCTTGCTGAAAAAAACAGAAACTTTTGCGCTTACGAAAATAATTATAATTTTTAACCAGAGAGCATAAAATACCCATTCCTTTTGTAGTAGATCAATATGCAAATTTCTCAGGTCATGCTAATTTTTCAGAGTTTTTGGAGTTACAAAAGTATTCAAAACACCCAGATTGCTACACACTGTTCTGTTTTGACAGATTCTGTTTTCTTTGTGTTGTGTGCTTATTTTGATGGATCTATGGTTTTCTTTGATGAGATTTTTCCATAGAAAAGTTGGAATACAGTAGATATAATGCAAGAACAAAATATGGTTGGTTTACTACTGCACTTATGGTAGTGATTTCTTTTCTTATACTAACGGATCTCACGAAGGCTTTTGTTGAATTTTGTGTGATTGATGTTTTCAAGTTTTAGGTTATCTTACGATGGATGAAGGAATAAGGAGTGTGAAAAGCCTAAACTTGGGGATGCCCCAACATCCCAAGCTATTATCCAAAAGAAAGCAAGCCACTAAGCTTGGGGATGCCCCCGAGTGGCATCCCCTCTTTCTTCTAACAACCCTCAGTATTTTACTCGAAGCTATATTTTTATTTGTCACATACTATGTGTTTTGCTTGGAGCGTCTTGTATGATACGAGTCTTTGCTTGTTTTATTTTGTGTTTTAAGTCTTGATTCCTTGCTGGACGCACCTATTTGAGAGAGCCAAAATTATGTCATGACTTGTTAGAATTGCTCTCTATGCTTCACTTAAATTTTTATGAGCTATGGACTTGCTCTAGTGCTTCACTTATATCTTTTTTAGCACGCCGTGCTTTACTATTTTTGAAGAAATGCTCTCTTGATTTACTTAGATTATCTGAGAGTTAGTAAAATTTTGAAGAAATTCTCTCTTGCTTCACTTAAATTAATTTGGGAGAAAGAAAAATTATGCTCGTGATCTCCACTTATATTTGTTTGAGCCTATCAAAAGAAAGATATGAAAAAATTAGTCCCAAAGTGATAGATATCCAAGAAGGATATGATAAAAACTTTCATGAAGATCATTGGACAAAATAAACATGATTCCTTGTAATAGTTTTGAGATATGATGATGTGATATCTGAGTTATGTTGATGAGTAATTATGCTTTAGTAAGAATATTGGTGTTAAGGTTTGTGATTCCCTATGCAAGTTCGAAAGTCAATAATCATGCAATGAAATTATATCCTACTTGTGGTGCATTATTTGGTGTTAATTATGCTTAATGCTTGCTTATGAGATTATTCGTTTCTTGGTTGGTCGCTTCTCAATCTTTTGCTAGCCTTCATTTTGCACCAAGTATGATCACTACTTGTGCATCCAAAAACCTTTAAACCAGTTTTGCCACATGAGTCCACTATATCTACCTATATGCGGTATTCTTTTGCCGTTCTAAGCAAATTTGTATGTGCCATCTCTAAATTTCAAAATAAACTTCTCTTTTGTGTGTTTGTTTCGCTCGCGGAGCGGTGAGGGGTGGCTAATATTTTCCATGCTAAATGTGTTATTATCACGATGAGTGTTTATTCACTTGTCATTGCATGAGAGTAGGGCAAAGGTATTAGGGATGTCCAGTCCCGAAATGAAAAAAAAACAAATTTACTTTATGTTGTCAAATAATAAATTCCTTGGAAAGTGTTGGTATGGAAGGCACCCGTGGATATGGTTTTCCATGGAAAGTGAAAGTATGGTGGAAAAAGGAATAAACTTTATTTTCTGTTTGGGAACCGCCTATGATATATCTAGCATGGAAAGTGTTGGGAACTCTAAGTCGTTTTCGTTGGTGGGAAGGATACACCTCCCAAAATGTTTTTATCTCTAAGTTTTTCGCTTTGAGCTATGGCACCTCTACAAAACCCTACTTCCCTCTGCGAAGGGCCTTTTCTTTTACTTTATGCAATTTTTATTTTGAATTTGAGTCTCCATCTTCTCTTATAAAATCACCAACTAGGAGGCACTCTAATCGTACTTGAGCATTGGGTGTAGTTAATATGTGAGTGTGTTTCATGAATGGATCAATGATTGAGCATGATGGGCTAGGGATAGCTTAATTTAGCATTGATATTTTGAAAGACATGGTTGCTTGTTGATATGCTTGAGTATTTAAGTTATCATGTGAAAACTAGACTATTAATTTGAACAATATAAAAGTCCAAATGTCCATGCTATGAAGAAAAGAATATGATATGACATGTTAGGCACCATTCCACATCAAAAATTCTATTTTTATCACTTACCTACTCGAGGACGAGTAGGAGTTAAGCTCGGGGATGCTAACACGTCTCTAACGTATCTATAATTTTTTATTGTTCCATGCTGTTATATTATCAATCTTGGATGTTTTATAATCATTTTATAGTCATTTTATATCATTTTTTGGTACTAACCTATTGACATAGTGCCAAGTGTCAGTTGTTGTTTTTTGCATGTTTTTTACATCATAGAAAATCAATACCAAATGGAGTCCAAACGCAGCGAAACTTTACAGAGATTTTTTTATGGACCAGAAGACACCTAATGAGCCAAGGCAGTGCCTGGGGGTGATAACCCACAAGTATAGGGGATCGCAATAATTTTCGAGGATAGAGTATTCAACCCAAATTTATAGATTCAACACGAGGGGAGCCAAAGAATATTTGAAGGTATTAGCAACTGAGTTGTCAATTCAACCACACCCGGAGATTAATTATCTGCAGCAAAGTGATCAGTAGCAATGTAGTATGATAGTTTTGATAATAGTAGCAGCAGTAACGGTAACAGTAATAGTGATAGCAGTAATTTTGTAGCAAGTGTAACAGTGATGATAGTGATGAAGCTATGTACCTAGGATAGGGGCATGGACCTGTCCTAAGTACCCTACCCAAGGACATCCCTAGAAGAAGTCACCTTTCAATCGACTTGGAGGTATCCCACTCGACAGATTCAAGACACTCGACCACGAAGCAATCACTCGACTGCCAGGAGATCTAAAGTCACCCTGCACGCAAACGGTCGGTCATTAAGTAGCTTTTATGGTCATCATAGCACTTTATTAGGGGCGTTACCAGTAACCCCCAATCTTAATGTACTTTAAACCTTGCATTACTGAGGGCTGGAGGGGCCTGATGAACTCTATATAAGCCACCCCCTCCTCAGTATCAAGGGTTGGCACCCCTGTTATTCATACACACATAATTCAGTCGACTGCCTCCGGGCACCGAGACGTAGGGCTGTTACTTCCTCCGAGAAGGGCCTGAACTCGTAATCCTCGTGTGCTTACAACTCCTCCATAGCTAAGATCTAGCCTCTCCATACATACCCCCCTACATCACTGTCAGAGTTAGAACCACGACAGTTGGCGCCCACCGTGGGGATAGGAGTCTTAGCGCCTAGTTTGAGAAGTTGCGATTTTTTCCGATCTCCTGGATCATGGTTTCGGGTGGAGCTTTGGTGGAGGGCCGCGAGATCCGTCTCGGCGCACTCACGTTCATCGCCGACGACTTCTCTTGGCTTCAGGAGGCTGCACTCGACATCGACGCGCTCCCCGTCCGCGGGGCGACGCACTTTCGCGCATGCGTCCATGGTGTCCTCCTGCGGCAGCCGTCGACCCAGTATCGGTCGGCTCCCGTGGCATCTCCCCGCCCTGTTTCCCGCCGGCGCAAGCACTCCGGTCGGTTGAGGCTTCAGAGGTGGGTGAGGCATGCGGTGGCCCGCCAGTCGGCCACCCCACAAGTCGCGGCAATCGAGCCTGACGAATCCCTCTACGGTCTGTTCGACCTGTCGACTGGCTCCGCAGAGACCGCATCCGAATGCAACAGCAGTGACCCGGCTGGAGAGGTTCTGGTGATCGATGGGCCACACAGTCCTCCTGGTTTCCCCCGCACTGACGGAGGCGCGGATGGGGGCGACCTGTCACGTCCTCATGAGGAGTATCTCCCCGAGCCTCTCATGTCGTTGTAGCGGGAGGAGCTTCGCCGCCGGAACATGGATGCACTCTACACTCCTATCATTGGAGAAACCCCCGAGGCCCGAGCCTTGGAGGACGCGCGCTTGGCTAACTTGGCCGAGCGCATTCGACTGGAGAATCTCCAGCGAATACTCGACGAGCGAGCGCGTCAACGGGCTCCAGAATCCAGTCGATGTCAACTCTTTCCGCCCCTGCAGGTATATCATACTCCGATTCAGAATTTGGCGGCTGCGGCCCGTATAGCAGAGTCGATTCAGCCCTCCCAGTCAGAGGCTGGCAGAGGCTTGTTGCAAATCAGAGCGTTGCTCCGGGCAGCGGGAGACCAGAATTCCGCTGTTTCTCAGTCACGGAACAGGATCCACAGTCGATCCGTTGCAGCAGATACAGTCCAGTCGGTTCACAACCCAAGATCGCCTCCGAGGCGTGAGGGACATGGAGACAGGCGTGATCAGTACAGAAGGAATGAGCAGTATGATCACCGATTCGATCGTGATGATCGACGTCGAGTGCCAACCCCTCCCCCGAGGAGTGGATCATATGTGCCTCGACAGCAGGTTGACAGACGCCCTCATAGTGTTGGGCGGAGAATTCCAGTCGACCCCAGGGAACCAGGCTTTGATGCAAGATCCATTCTCGTTCAAGGTTTGATCGACAGGAATAGAGCTCACCAAGAAGGCCATGACAGAGATGCGCCTACCAGTAGCAGAGCACATGTTTCAGGACCGGAGTGTTTTAATCGAGCCATCAGAGACGCTGTAATTCCTCCCAACTTCAGGTTGGCGACTGGAGTTAGTAAGTTCATTGGTGAGTCCAAGCCCGATACTTGGCTCGAAGATTACCGAGTGGCTGTCCAGATTGGCGGTGGGAACGATGAGGTAGCCATGAAGCACCTGCCTCTCATGTTAGAAGGCTCGGCCAGAGTGTGGCTGAATCAGTTAGCACCCAACAGCATTTACACTTGGGAGGATCTCTCTCGAGTGTTTGTCACCACATTTGAAGGAACATGCAAGCGACCTGCAGGCCTTACGGAATTGTGGTCTTGCGTGCAGAAACCGAATAAAACTCTGAGGGATTACATCCAGAGGTGGATCACATTGCATCACACAGTTGAAAATGTACCAGATCATCAAGCAGTTTGTGCCTTTAAAGAAGGCGTTAAGTACAGAGAATTGAATCTGAAGTTCGGTCGAACCGGAGAGATGTCTCTGAATCGGATGATGGAGATTGCCACCAAATACGCTAATGGTGAAGATGAGGATCGATTCCGGAGTGGCAAGCATAAAGCAATCGCCCAGGAAACCGGAGGAAATTCCAGTCGGAAACAGAAGCGGAAAGCCGAGCCAGCCGCTCCTGGGGAGGCCCTGGCCGTAACCCAGGGAAAATTTAAGGGAAAACCCAAAGGACCTTGGAACCCCAAGAAAGTTAAAGACCAAGATGGAAATGATGTTTTGGATCTACCGTGTCACATCCACACCAAGAAAGATGAAGAGGGGCAAGCAGTCCAAAGATAAGGAAAAGGAGTCGGACAAAGTTGAGGACAAGGAAGATAGTGACGATGGGTACCCCCAGGTCAATTCCACCCTGATGATTTTTGCTGATGTTGAGAGCAAAAGTCGACTGAAGGTTATTAACCGTGAGGTAAATATGGTTGCTCCGGCAACACCCAATTATCTGAAGTGGTCCCAGACTGCCATAACATTCGACCAGTCTGATCACCCTACGCACATTGCCACCCTTGAGAGGCAAGCTCTGGTGGTCGACCCAGTTGTCGAAGGCACTCGACTGACCAAAGTCCTGATGGATGGAGGCCGCGGTTTGAACATACTGTATGCAGAAACATTGAAAGGGATGGGCATTCCGATGTCCAGGCTCAGCACCAGTAACATGAGTTTCCATGGAGTCATTCCTGGGAAGAAAGCCGAGTCACTCGGCCAAATTGCTCTTGATGTGGTTTTCGGTGATTCCAAGAATTACCGCAAGGAAAAGTTGACATTCGAAGTTGTGGATTTCCAAAGTGCTTATCACGCTATTTTGGGCAGGCCAGCTTATGCACGCTTCATGGCTCGACCATGTTATGTGTATCTCAAATTGAAGATGCCTGGTCCCAAAGGTGTGATCACTGTTACAGGCAATCGGAAGAAAGCAGAAGAGTGTTTTCAGAAAGACTCAAAGATTGTTGACGCTTAGATGGCGGTGGTCGAGCTGCAAGAGTATCAGAAGACTGCAGATCCAAGTGAGTTGCTACGAGCTAAGAAGCCTGCTTCAGAATCAGCTTTTCAGTCGTCCGGTGAAACGAAGGCAGTTCACATTCACCCGACCGATCCAAACGCTGCTCCGACTCACATCTCAACGACGGTCGACTCCAAATAGGAAGAAGCGCTCATCCAGTTCCTCCGTGAGAACTGGGACATCTTCACATGGAAGCCTGCTGCCATGCCTGGAGTTCCCAGGGGGCTGGCTGAGCACCGTCTACGAGTCGACCGAAAATTTAAACCTGTGAAAGAACATCTTCGATGGTCCGCCGTCCAGAAGAGGAAGACCATTGGCGAGGAGGTGGCTCGGCTCTTAGCAGCGGAGTTCATCCGAGAAATTTACCACTCCGAGTGGCTCGCCAATGTTGTCATGGTCCCCAAGAAGGACAAGTCACTTCGCATGTGCATTGATTTCAAGCATATCAATCGGGCCTGCCCGAAAGATCATTTTCCTCTCCCCGGCATCGACCAAATAGTCGACTCGACTGCGGGATGTGAGCGTTTGTCTTTCCTAGACGCCTATTCCGGGTACCATCAAATCCGTCTGTACGGGCCCGACGAGATCAAAACAGCTTTCATCACTCCATTCGGGTGCTTCTGTTATGTCACCATGCCGTTCGGCCTCAAGAATGCCGGAGCCACGTTCATGAGGATGATTCAAAAGTGTTTGCTCACTCAAATCAGTCGGAATGTGGAGGCATACATGGATTATATTGTGGTCAAGTCACGAAAGGGTTCCGACCTGCTGACTGACCTTGCTGAAACCTTTGCCAACCTAAGGAGGTATGATATCAAGCTCAATCCATCAAAGTGCACGTTCGGAGTTCCAGGTGGGAAGTTACCCGGTTTTCTCGTTTCCGAACGGGGAATCGACGCCAATCCTGAAAAAATTGGTACTATACGCCGGATGAAACGTCCTGTGCGTGTGCATGACGTCTAGAAGCTTACAGGATGCTTGGCCGCTTTAAGTCGATTCATCTCTCGCCTCGGTGAAAAGGCATTGCCTCTTTACCAACCGATGAAGAAGTCCGACAAGTTCGAGTGGACTCCAGAAGCTGATGCAGCGTTAACAGAGCTCAAAGCTCTGCTCTCCACCCAGCCGGTGCTTGCTGCCCCAATCAGCAAGGAGCCTTTGCTGATTTACATTGCAGCCACAGGACAAGTTGTCAGTACAGTACTTACGGTCGAGCGGGAAGAAGAAGGAAAGGCCTTCAAAGTTCAGCGCCCAGTATATTATGTTTCTGAAGTTTTGACCCTTCAAAGCAAAGATATCCTCATTACCAGAAGCTTGTATATGGGATTTATATGACCACGAAGAAGGTTGCACGTTACTTCTCTGATCATTCCATTACAGTCGTCAGCGATGCTCCACTATCAGAGATTTTGCACAACAGAGATGCAACTGGTCGAGTGGCCAAATGGGCGATTGAACTTCTTCCCCTAGATATCAAGTTTGAGGCAAAGAAAGCTATCAAGTCCCAAGTAATTGCAGATTTCATCACCAAGTGGATCGAACAGCAACTTCCGACTCAAGTTCACTCGGAGCACTGGACCATGTTCTTCGATGGATCTAAGATGCTGAATGGTTCCGGTGCTGGGGTAGTATTGGTTTTCCCCCGAGGAGATAAGCTTAGATATGTTCTCCAGATTCACTTCGATTCCTACAATAACGAAGCAGAATATGAAGCACTTTTGTATGGGTTGCGCATGGCCATTTCACTCGGCGTCCGTCGCCTCATGGTCTATGGCGACTCAGATTTGGTGGTTAATCAGGTGATGAAAGAATGAGACGTCAGAAGTCTAGCTATGACTGGTTATTGCAATGCAGTGAGAAAGTTAGAGAAGAAATTCGAGGGGTTAGAGCTTCATCACATCCCCCGACTGAAAAATCAAGCGGCTGATGATTTGGCAAAGATAGGCTCAAAGAGAGAATCCATCCCCAGCAATGTGTTTTTGGAACACATCCACTCGCCATTAGCCCCGCAGCCAAAGAGTGCCACAGATCCGACTGAAGTTGAAATTCCGGCAGTGGTCAACCTAATCATGGAAGTTTTGGCAATCACCCCTGACTGGACGATACCGTACATCGCGTATATCCTGAGAAAGGAACTCCCGGAGGACGAAGAAGAGGCTCGACAGATCGTCCGTCGATCCAAGGCCTTTACGGTCATAAAGGGACAGTTGTATAGAGAAAGCGCGACTGGAGTCGGTCAGAAGTGTATAACACCAGAAGAAGGTCAGATAATCCTTGATGATATCCACTCGGGGACCTATGGTCATCATGCGTCCTCTCGGACCATTGTGGCTAAAGCATACCGAGCGGGATTTTACTGGCCAAGAGCAAGTGAAATGGCCATGCGAGTGGGTGTGTCTATTAATCTTTTGACGAGTTGTTCTGCGGCCTGCGGATTTTGCGGGATTTGAATTTCGGGAAGCGCGCGAGATGGGGGCGGCCGCAGTAATCGGATGGGATAGGACGGAAGCTCCTCAATCCCCGTGCCACCTTTTTCGCCACGTACCGCGTGCGCCTGTTGCGGGATTTGACGGGATTGCCTGGGCCTACCAGTCAGCCACTCGGAAGCGACCTCTTATAAGCTGCCGGCTCGGGACTCCCGAACAGTGCGCCTTCACTTTTCCCCCTTCCTTCACAAGATCCTCTGCCACCTCCGCTCCCACCTTGGTGCCGTAGGTCTGCTCGAGCTTCACCGGCGATGATGATGAAGGAGAAGACGTCGGCTCTGGAGCGCGTGAAGAAGGCGGCAGTGCAGGGGAAGGGGAAGAAGTCCGCTCGGGGCAGATCTTCCTCGAGGACTGCTCTGCCCAAGGATTGGATCCAGGGCGGCTGGATGCCATCGGTGATTCGGCAGGATGATCTCGATGATCTGGTCGAGGGGGGATTCATTCCCCACGAATCTGCGTGTGTCCCGGGGAAAGAAGTCGAACCCCAGCCTCTTGATGGTGAGTGCGTCCTCCTCGCCACCCATATCGATCGTGGATTCTCTCTGCCTCCTCATCCTTTTTTCCGAAGCTTCTTGAACTTCTTCGGAGCGCAGCTCCATCATTTTACTCCCAATTCTATTATGTATCTTGCTGCTTTCGTTTCCTTGTGTGAAAACTTCTTGGGTTGCCGCCCCCATTGGGGACTCTTCAAGCACATCTTCACTTGCCGCTCTCAGTCGGTCAAGAAGGCCAAGTCGAGTGACGAACGGACGCAGGTGATCCAGCTGTGCGGGGGCCTGGTGATCCAGATGAGGGGAAAAAGTTCCTTTCCATCTATCACTTTTCCCGAGTCATTCCGTGGGTGGCAGTCGACTTGGTTTTACTGTAAAGACCAGGTGACCCCAGGACAGCCGACTGGGCTTCCCCCTTTTTCTCTGAATCGAGCACAAAAACCCGCCTCTCTGAAAGTGACGCGGAGGAAAAGGCGCAAGTCAAGGTGGTGGTCGGTCAAGTGGTTCAGCTTGTCCGCGAGGGTGTGACTGGCATGGACTTGTTGGAAGTCTTCCTTCGGAGGCGCATCCAACCGCTTCAGGCTCGTGACCACCCGATGTGGCTGTACTCGGCTCTCGAAGACACCACTCAGATTCACCCAGAGGAGGTCACTGAGGAGATGTTGGAAGGGTGGTTGTCGAGTATCACAGGGAACAAGGACAACCCCCAAGGAGCCAGGAGGATTCCTCCACTCGACCAAACATACAAAGTGGACAAGGTCTGACCTTGCGTTTCCGAGTGTGATCTTGCTTTCTTTATTTGTTCTTTTTGGATCAGTCGATTGACTTTTGTCTTGTTTGTTGTCCTCTAGGCCACTACTGAGATGTACTCGACTCCCAATGGAGCACATGAGCAGGCCGAGGAAGGAGAGGCGAGCGGAGGAGAAAGTGGAGACGAGGGAGAAGAGTGGGAATCTGACGGCGAAGGAGAGGGGGATGACAACGACGACTCCAGTGAAGAGGAGGAGGAAGAAGTCGAACCTCCCCGCTCGGAACGGCGATCCAAGCTTACACACGACCCTGCGCGGGAACGTGGTAAGGCGACTGTCCCTATTGGGCAGTCGTCGAAGCGCCCTCGGACCTCATCTCCAGCGCCGACAGAAAAAGCTCCCAAGCACCCATGCGCGACGCCGTCCAAGCCACCCAAGGCTCTGCCCAAGATGAAGATGACTATCCCCACCATTTCTGGGTAATAGTAGAATTTGTTTTCCTTTGTCGAACGTGACGGACTCTTGGTCGACTCATTGAATAAGCTGACTGACTTTTGAAATTTGCAGTGCTGCCACCTCGGAGATCTCCGCCAAGGACAATGATCAAGAGATGGAAGACGCTGTTACCTCCAACCCCGGTACGATTACTGATGCTCTGCTTTTAGTCGACTGACGATTTCTTATAATTCCGGTCGATTGGATTTTTCTTGTAGCTCCTCCTCATGTCATTGACCTCCCTGATGATGACGACGAAGTGCCGCTGAGGGCGCGAAGGAACAGGAGGGCGCCGGCTGGCAAGACCCCACAAACTACTCCGGCGCCTGAGGCCGCAGTCCGGGAGGGTGGTGATACCACTTGGGTTTCTATGACCTTCGCTGAAGCTCTGACGAGTGTCCGGCCTTCGACGTTGACTGCAAATCCGCCTTCGCTTTTTGCCACACACCACGTCCCTGAGGACCAAGTGGGTGCCGCTAAAGAGGCTATACGTCAGGCGGGGATCATGATGGAGCAAGTGAAGGTGGTTCGGGAAGCCAGCCAAGCAGCTTATGACGCGAGCTCAGCTCTTCAGAGCAACATCCAGGTCAGTCGATTCACCGCTTGTTCTGTTAGGATATGCTATCTGAAGAATCTCTTTTCCGAAAGAAAGCAGAAGAGTGTTTTCAGAAAGGCTCAAAGATTGCTGACGCTCAGATGGCGGTGGTCGAGCTGCAAGAGTATCAGAAGACTGCAGATCCGAGTGAGTTGCTACGAGCTAAGAAGCCTGCTTCAGAATCAGCTTTTCAGTCGTCCGGTGAAACGAAGGCAGTTCACATTCACCCGACCAATCCAAACGCTGCTCCGACTCACATCTCAACGACGGTCGACTCCAAGTAGGAAGAAGCGCTCATCCAGTTCCTCCGTGAGAACTGGGACATCTTCGCATGGAAGCCTGCTGACATGCCTGGAGTTCCCAGGGGGCTGGCTGAGCACCGTCTACGAGTCGACCCAAAATTTAAACCTGTGAAAGAACACCTTCGACGGTCCACCATCCAGAAGAGGAAGGCCATTGGTGAGGAGGTGGCTCGGCTCTTAGCAATAGAGTTCATCCGAGAAATTTACCACTCCGAGTGGCTCGCCAATGTTGTCATGGTCCCCAAGAAGGACAAGTCACTTCGCATGTGCATTGATTTCAAGCATATCAATCGGGCCTACCCGAAAGATCATTTTCCTCTCCCCCGCATCGACCAGATAGTCGACTCGACTGCGGGATGTGGGCGTTTGTCTTTCCTAGACGCCTATTCCGGGTACCATCAGATCCGTCTGTACGGGCCCGACGAGATCAAAACAGCTTTCATCACTCCATTCGGGTGCTTCTGTTATGTCACCATGCCGTTCGGCCTCAAGAATGCCGGAGCCACGTTCATGAGGATGATTCAGAAGTGTTTGCTCACTCAAATCAGTCAGAATGTGGAGGCATACATGGATTATATTGTGGTCAAGTCACGGAAGGGTTCCGACCTGCTGACTGACCTTGCTGAAACCTTTGCCAACCTTAGGAGGTATGATATCAAGCTCAATCCGTCAAAGTGCACGTTCAGAGTTCCAGGTGGGAAGTTACTCGGTTTCCTCGTTTCCGAACGGGGAATCGACGCCAATCCTGAAAAAATTGCTACTATACTCCGGATGAAACGTCCTGTGCGTGTGCATGACGTCCAGAAGCTTACAGGATTCTTGGCCGCTTTAAGTTGATTCATCTCTCGCCTCGGTGAAAAGGCATTGCCTCTTTACCGACTGATGAAGAAGTCCGACAAGTTCGAGTGGACTCCAGAAGCTGATGCAGCGTTTACAGAGCTCAAAGCTCTGCTCTCCACCCAGCCGGTGCTTGCTGCCCCAATCAGCAAGGAGCCTTTGCTGATTTACATTGCAGCCACAGGACAAGTTGTCAGTACAATACTTATGGTCGAGCGGGAAGAAGAAGGAAAAGGCTTCAAAGTTCAGCGCCCAGTATATTATGTTTCTGAAGTTTTGACTCCTTCAAAGCAAAGATATCCTCATTACCAGAAGCTTGTATATGGGATTTATATGACCACGAAGAAGGTTGCACATTACTTCTCTGATCATTCCATTACAGTCGTCAGCGACGCTCCACTATCAGAGATTTTGCACAATAGAGATGCAATTGGTCGAGTGGCCAAATGGGCGATTGAACTTCTTCCCCTAGATATCAAGTTTGAGGCAAAGAAAGCTATCAAGTCCCAAGCAATTGCAGATTTCGTCGCCGAGTGGATCGAACAGCAACTTCCGACTCAAGTTCACTCGGACACTGGACCATGTTCTTCGATGGATCTAAGATGCTGAATGGTTCCGGTGCTGGGGTAGTATTGGTTTCCCCCCGAGGAGATAAGCTCAAATATGTTCTTCAGATTCACTTTGATTCCTCCAATAACGAAGCAGAATATGAAGCACTTTTGTATGAGTTGCGCATGGCCATTTCACTCGGTGTCCGTCGCCTCATGGTCTATGGCGACTCAGATTTGGTGGTTAATCAGGTGA
Source organism: Triticum aestivum (assembly GCF_018294505.1). Lineage (NCBI taxonomy): Eukaryota > Viridiplantae > Streptophyta > Magnoliopsida > Poales > Poaceae > Triticum > Triticum aestivum. The sequence goes on along the minus strand of NC_057800.1, from coordinate 549,769,049 downwards.
TGAAAGAATGGGACGTCAGAAGTCCAGCTATGACTGGTTATTGCAATGCATTGAGAAAGTTAGAGAAGAAATTCGAGGGGTTAGAGCTTCATCACATCCCCCGACTGAAAAATCAAGCGGCCAATGATTTGGCAAAGATGGGCTCCAAGAGAGAAGCCATCCCCAGCAATGTGTTTTTGGAACACATCCACTCGCCATCAGTCCAAGAAGATCCTTTTACAGATGAAGCCCCGCAGCCAAAGAGTGCCACAGATCCGACTGAAGTTGAAATTCCGGCAGTGGTCGACCTAATCATGGAAGTTTTGGCAATCACCCCTGATTGGACGATACCGTACATCGCGTATATCCTGAGAAAGGAACTCCCGGAGGACGAAGAAGAAGCTCGACAGATCGTCCGTCGATCCAAGGCATTTACAGTCATAAAGGGATAGTTGTATAGAGAAAGCGCGACTGGAGTCGGTCAGAAGTGTATAACACCAGAAGAAGGTCAGATAATCCTTGATGATATCCACTCGGGGACCTGTGGTCATCATGCGTCCTCTCGGACCATTGTGGTTAAAGCATACCGAGCAGGATTTTACTGGCCAAGAGCGAATGAAATGGAAAAGGAGATAGTCGACAAGTGTGAAGGGTGCCAGTTCTACTCCAACATGTCACACAAGCCTGCATCAGCCCTGAAGACCATCCACTCGTCTGGCCCTTTGCTGTTTGGGGACTGGACATGGTTGGTCCATTGAGAACAGGCAGGAGCGGTTTCACACATGTGCTTGTGGAAGTCGACAAGTTTACCAAATGGATTGAAGCTAAGCCTATCAAGAATCTTGATGCTTGCACTGCTATCAGTTTCGTCAGAGAGTTAACATTCAGATATGGAGTCCCGCATAGCATCATCACCGACAATGGGTCAAACTTTGATTCAGACAAGTTCAGAGCTTTTTGCGCCTCTCAAGGCACACGAGTCGACTACGCATCGGTCGCCCACCCCCAGTCGAATGGACAAGCAGAAAGGGCAAATGGTCTGATTCTCAAAGGACTAAAGCCTCGGCTGATGCGTGATCTCAAGCACGCAGCAAGCACTTGGGTCGATGAGCTTCCGTCGGTTCTGTGGGGATTGAGGACTACCCCGAATCGGTCGACTGGAAGAACTCCGTTCTTTCTGGTTTACGGAGCGGAAGCAGTCCTGCCGAGTGATCTACTTCACAATGCACCCCGAGTCGAGCTTTATACCGAAGATGAAGCAGAACAAGCCTGGCAAGACGCAGTCGACCTCCTGGAAGAAGAAAGAGAAATGGCTATTATCCGATCGACCATTTATCAGCAAGACTTGCGTCGATTCCATGCCAGAAATGTGAAGAGTCGAGCCTTCCAAGAAGGAGATTTGGTCCTCCGAGTGGATCAACAGAAACCACACAAGCTCGCTCCTACTTGGGAAGGTCCCTTCATCGTCACCAGAGTCCTCCACAATGGAGCGTATCACCTTTACAATGTCGATCGCCAGATCGACGAGCCACGAGCTTGGAATGCAGAACTGCTCCGCCCCTTTCACACTTGAATTCTCACTTGGATGAGATGTAATAAGAAAAACTTCTGTAGTCTATTTATCAAAGACAAGAATGTCACAAATTTTCCTATAATTGTTGTTGCTTTTGTTTGCGTGTGAAATCCCCCAGTGGGTGGCTTAGCTGCGAATCCGTTTCGCCTAAGTTTGTAAAAAAAATCCTACCGAGTGGTGAGCCAGACTCCCACTCGGAGGCTTAGCTGCAGCCCAGTGCTCGCCTAAGTGTTTAAAAATCCTACCGAGTGGTGAGCCAGACTCCCACTCGGAGGCTTAGCTGCAGCCCAGTGCTCGCCTAAGTGTTTAAAAATCCTACCGAGTGGTGAGCCAGACTCCCACTCGGAGGCTTAGCTGCAGCCCAGTGCTCGCCTAAGTGTTTAAAAATCCTACCGAGTGGAGAGCAAACCTCCCACTCGGAGGCTTAGCTGCAGCCCAGTGCTCGCCTAAGTATTTAAAAATCCTAACGAGTGGTGAGCAGACCTCCCACTCGGGGGGCTTAGCTGCAGCCCAGTGCTCGCCTAAGTGTTTAAAAATCCTACCGAGTGGTGAGCCAGACTCCCACTCGGAGGCTTAGCTGCAGCTCAGTGCTCGCCTAAGTGTTTAAAAATCCTACCGAGTGGCGAGCCAGACTCCCACTCGGAGGCTTAGCTGCAGCTCACTGCTCGCCTAAGTGTTTAAAAATCCTACCGAGTGGCGAGCCAGACTCCCACTCGGAGGCTTAGCTGCAGCCCAGTGCTCGCCTAAGTGTTTAAAAATCCTACCGAGTAGCGAGCCAGACTCCCACTCAGAGGCTTAGCTGCAGCCCAGTGCTCGCCTAAGTGTTTAAAAATCCTACCGAGTGGTGAGCCAGACTCCCACTCGGAGGCTTAGCTGCAGCCCAGTGCTCGCCTAAGTGTTTAAAAATCCTACCGAGTGGTGAGCCAGACTCCCACTCGGAGGCTTAGCTGCAGCCCAGTGCTCGCCTAAGTGTTTAAAAATCCTACCGAGTGGAGAGCAAACCTCCCACTCAGAGGCTTAGTTGCAGCCCAGTGCTCGCCTAAGTATTTAAAAATCCTACCGAGTGGTGAGCAGACCTCCCACTCGGGGGGCTTAGCTGGAGTCCAGTACTCGCCTAAGTTTGAAAAAATCCTACCGAATGGAGAGCAGACCTCCCACTCGGGGGCTTAGCTGCAGTCCAGTACTCGCCTAAGTTTGAAAAAATCCTGCCGAGTGGAGAGCAGACCTCCCACTCGGGGGCTTAGCTGTAGTCCAGTACTCGCCTAAGTTTGAAAAAATCCTACCGAATGGGGAGCAGACCTCCCACTCGGGGCTTAGCTGCAGTCCAGTACTCGCCTAAGTTTGAAAAAATCCTACCGAGTGGAGAGCATACCTCCCACTCGGGGGCTTAGCTGCAGTCCAGTACTCGCCTAAGTTTGAAAAAATCCTACCGAGTGGAGAGCAGACCTCCCACTCGAGGGCTTAGCTGCAGTCCAGTACTCGCCTAAGTTTTTAAAATCCTACCGAGTGGAGAGCAGACCTTCCACTCGGAGGCTTAGCTGCAGCCCAGTGCTTGCCTAAGTATGGAACACATCCCAATCCGCAAGGACGACGAGGTGCAAATCGACTGCTACCTTCTCCTTCGGAGTTGCACCACAAATACAAAGTTATTTCGAGTGAAGAACAAGTTCCACTCGACAGATAATTCATGAAGATATTCAACGATAAATCAAGTTCAGATAAGATCCAAAGGTTCTAGACTGCAGATCAAAGTACTCGAGCCTCCAGCTCGATAGAGTTTAACGGTTACAAAATCCACTCGGCATTCCGAGGCAAATTTAAAGTGAAGCATAAAAGTTTTTATTCCTCATGCGGAGGACTGGAAGGGGCGACGAACTCGTCCAAGTCGATCCCGTCTGCAATGCGAGTGGCAGCAGCAATGAAAGTCTCCATGAAGTCTTGAAAGTTGTGCTTCCTGGTATTGGCAACTTGGATGGCGGCCAACTTTTCTTCTCACGCCTCCTTGCAGTGGACGCGGACCAGAGACAGAGCGACGTCAGCGCCACATCTAGCAGAAGATTTCTTCCATTCTTCCACTCGACCTGGGACTTCATTCAGTCGAGTCATCAGGGACTCGAGGTCATTCTAAAGCGTCATCCTAGGCCAGAGCGACGTGTCGATCCGTGACATCGCAACCTTCAACCGAGCAAGATAGTCAACAACACCGGCGACACGAGATTCAAGTCGGAGCACGTTCATAGCAGCCTCGTCCTTCACCGGAGAATTGATGGGGTCCAAGTCTGTCTCACTTGACTGGTCTCCTCTTCGAAGTTCTGGCAGAATTCTGTAAACACAATTCAAGGATAAGTCAATGGCTCTATGCAGATTTGGTAACTGCAAGTCAGTCGGGCCGGAGTAATTACCCTTGAGCATGACGAACAGCTTCTTGGCGAGTCCACCGAGATAAGCCTCCAGATCGTTCCTCTTCCCCGCCAATTCACTTGCCTTGTCATTCAGAGCTATATTGCCATTCTTCAGACGGCTGACCTCTCGATTAGCCGCGTCGAGAGCAGTTTTCAGCCTGGAGTTTTCCTTTTCAAGAGTACCGACTGAAGCCAGTTTTTCTTCAGCAAGCTTCATTTTGTTCAGGGCCTCCTTCTGCGCTTCGGCAAGGTCTTGATCCTTCTTCTTCAGAGCCTCCTCCATTTTGTCTGCGAAACAGCAAGTGAGATCAACATCGAGGATGGCCAGAAAGAAAGGACAGTCGACAAAAGCTCACCAGCCATACCTTTTGCTTCGTCCCTCGCCTTCTGCAAGTTCTCCTGAGCAAGCTTCAAGTCAAGGTTCAGCTGGATCTGTTTGTTCTCCAACTCAGTGTAGCGAGCCACAAGTTCGCAAGATTTTTGCAAAAAATCAGTCGACAGACATCCAAGATAAGTTGCTTCCGAGTAACCAAGAGACAATGATAGCGTTTCTAAGACTACAGCCGAATCAAAAACATTCGACAGTAGTCTCGAAGACTACACCCAGTGGGTGCACTCAGCGTGCCCCCACTGGTTTGACCAAAAAAATCGACTGCCCGCAGCCGACCGTGTACAGTTCCATTCGACATGGCCTGACCAGACCGAGTGAAGAAGTTCAGCTAAAGCAACACAATATAAAGACTACAGTCGACGACTGCCAGCAGTCCACCGTAGTCTCGGGGACTACACCCAGTGGGTGCACTTAGCGTGCCCCCACTCGTCAAAAAGATTAATAGACACACCCAGTGGGCGTACAGATATAAAGATCTTCGGAAAAGAGATTCTTCAGATAGCATATCCTAACAGAACAAGCGATGAATCGACTGACCTGGACGTTGCTCTGAAGAGCTGAGCTCGCGTCATAAGCTGCTTGGCTGGCTTCCCGAACCACCTTCACTTGCTCCATCATGATCCCCGCCTGACGTATAGCCTCTTTAGCAGCACCCACTTGGTCCTCAAGGACGTGGTGTGTGGCAAAAAGCAAAGGTGGATTTGCAGTCGACGTTGAAGGCCGGACACTCGTCAGAGGTTCAGCGAAGGTCACAGAAACCCGAGTGGTATCACCACCCTCCCGGACTGCGGCCTCAGGCGCCGGAGTAGTTTGTGGGGTCTTGCCAGCCGGCGCCCTCCTGTTCCTTCGCACCCTCAGCGGCACTTCATCGTCATCATCAGGGAGGTCAATGACATGAGGAGGAGCTACAAGAAAAATCCAATCGACCGGAATTATAAGAAATCGTCAGTCAACTAAAAGCAGAGCATCAGTAATCGTACCGGGGTTGGAGGTAACAGCATCTTCCATCTCTTGATCATCGTCCTTGGCGGAGATCTCCGAGGTGGCAGCACTGCAAATTTCGAAAGTCAGTCAGCTTATTCAATGAGTCGACCAAGAGTCTGTCATGTTTGACAAAGGAAAACAAATTCTACTATTACCCAGAAATGGTGGGGACAGTCATCTTCATCTTGGGCAGAGCCTTGGGCGGCTTGGACGGCGTCGCGCGTGGGTGCTTGGGAGCTTCTTCTGTCGGCGCTGGAGATGAGGTCCGAGGGCGCTTCGACGACTGCCCAACAGGGACAGTCGCCTTACCACGTTCCCGCGTAGGGTCGTGTGTAAGCTTGGATCACCGTTCCGAGCGGGAAGGTTCGACTTCTTCCTCCTCCTCTTCACTGGAGTCGTTGTCATCCCCCTCTCCTTCACCGTTAGATTCCCACTCTTCTCCCTCCTCTCCACTTTCGCCTCCGCTCGCCTCTCCTTCCTCGGCCTGCTCCTGTGCTCCATTGGGTGTCGAGTACATCTTAGTAGTGGCCTAGAGGACAACAAACGAGACAAAAGTCAATCGACTGATCCAAAAAGAACAAATAAAGAAAGCAAGATCACAGTCGAAAACGCAAGGTCAGACCTTGTCCACTTCGTATGTTTGGTCGAGTGGAGGAATCCTCCTGGCTCCTTGGGGGTTGTCCTTGTTCCCTGTGATACTAGACAGCCACCCTTCCAACATCTCCTCAGTGACCTCCTCTGGGTGAATCCGAGTGGTGTCTTCGAGACCCGAGTACAGCCACATTGGGTGGTCACGAGCCTGAAGCGGTTGGATGCGCCTCCGAAGGAAGACTTCCAACAAGTCCATGCCAGTCACACCCTCGCGGACAAGCTGAACCACTCGACCGACCAGCACCTTGACTTGCGCCTTTTCCTCCGGCGTCACTTTCAGAGAGGCAGGTTTTTGTGCTCGATTCAGAGAAAAAGGGGGAAGCCCAGTCGACTGTCCTGGGGTCACTTGGTCTTTACAGTAAAACCAAGTCGACTGCCACCCACGGGCTGACTCGAGAAAAGTGATAGATGGAAAGGAACTTTTTCCCCTCATCTGGATCGCCAAGCCCCCGCACAACTGGATCACCTGCGTCCGTTCGTCACTCGACTTGGCCTTCTTGACCGACAGAGAGAGGCAAGTGAAGATGTGCTTGAAGACTCCCCAATGGGGGCGGCAACCCAAGAAGTTTTCACACAAGGAAATTAAAGCAGCAAGATACACAATAGAATTGGGAGTAAAGTGATGGAGCTGCGCTTCGAAGAAGTTCAAGAAGCTTTGGAAAAAAGGATGAGGAGGCAGAGAGAATCCACGATCGATATGGGTGGCGAGGAGGACGCACTCACCATCAAGAGGCTGGGGTTTGACTTCTTTCCCCGGGAGGCACGCAGATTCGTGGGGAATGAATCCCCCCTCGACCAGATCATCGAGATCATCCTGCCGAATCACCGACGGCATCCAGTCGCCCTGGATCCAATCCTTGGGCAGAGCAGTCCTCGAGGAAGATCCGCCCCGAGCGGACTTCTTCCCCTTCCCCTGCACCGTCGCCTTCTTCGCGCGCTCCAGAGCCGACGTCTTCTCCTTCACCATCGTCACCGGCGAAGCTCGAACAGACCTACGGCACCAAGGTGGGAGCGGAGGTGGCGGAAGATCTTGTGAAGGAAGGGGAGAAAGTGAAGGCGCACTGTTCGGGAGTCCCGAGCCGGCAGCTTATAAGAGGTCGCTTCCGAGTGGCTGACTGGTAGGCCCAGGCAATCCCGTCAAATCCCACAACAGGCGCGCGCGCGGTACGTGGCGAAAAAGGTGGCGCGGGGATCGAGGAGCTTCCGTCCTATCCCATCCGATTACTGCGGCCACCCCCGTCCCGCGCGCTTCTCGAAATTCAAATCCCGCAAAATCCGCGAGCCGCAGAACAACTCGTCAAACAGGAGATCCCTTTCACACCGTCACTCGGAACTTCACAAGTAAAGAAATTCACTCGACAAGAGGCCAAGAATGGATCAAGGCGACTGAAAGAAGTTGACGATGTCATCCGTGACAATTGATCCAAAACAAGACGTTCATATAACATGAAGAACCAGTCGGAAAGATCCCCAACTCCTTCCCCACTCGAACCTCGATCCATTCGGGGGATAATGATGAAGCTATGTACCTAGGATAGGGGCATGGACCTGTCCTAAGTACCCTACCCAAGGACATCCCTAGAAGAAGTCACCTTTCAATCGACTTGGAGGTATCCCACTCGACAGATTCAAGACACTCGACCACGAAGCAATCACTCGACTGCCAGGAGATCTAAAGTCACCCTGCACGCAAACGGTCGGTCATTAAGTAGCTTTTATGGTCATCATAGCACTTTATTAGGGGCATTACCAGTAACCCCCAATCTTAATGTACTTTAAACCTTGCATTACTGAGGGCTGGAGGGGCCTGACGAACTCTATATAAGCCACCCCCCTCCTCAGTATCAAGGGTTGGCACCCCTGTTATTCATACACACATAATTCAGTCGACCGCCTCCGGGCACCGAGACGTAAGGCTGTTACTTCCTCCGAGAAGGGCCTGAACTCGTAATCCTCGTGTGCTTACAACTCCTCCATAGCTAAGATCTAGCCTCTCCATACATACCCCCCTACATCACTGCCAGAGTTAGAACCACGACAGATAGCAGTAGTAACTTAGCAAGAGCAATATAAGATAAATTCGTAGGCATTGGATCGGTGACTTGTTGGATGATACTCATCATGAGATAATTATAACCTAGGGCGATATGACACTAGCTCCAGTTCGTCAATATAATGTAGGCATGTATTCCGTAAATAGTCATGCGTGCTTATGGAAAGAACTTGCATGGCATCTTTTGTCCTACCCTCCCATGGCAGCGGGGTCCATATTGGAAACTAAGGGATATTAAGGCCTCCTTTTAATAGAGAACTAGAACAAAGCATTAACACACAGTGAATACATTAACTCCTCAAACTATGGTCATCACCGGGAGTGGTCCCGACTATTGTCACTCTGGGTTGTCGGATCATAACACGTAGTAGGTGACTATAACTTGCAAGATCGGATCTTGAACATAGATATAATGGTGATAACATAAACGGTTCAGATCTGAAGTCATGACACTCGAGCCCAAAGGGACAAGCATTAAGAATGGCAAAGTCATAGCAACATCAATCTTATAACATAGTGGATACTAGGGATCAAGCCCTAACAAAACTAACTCGATTACATGATGAATCTCATCCAACTGCTCACCGACCAGCGAGCCTACGAAGGAATTACTCAGTGGGGAGCATCATGGAATTGGCGATGGAGAAGGGTTGGTGATGACGAAGAACGAAGATCCCCCTCTCCGGATCCCCAAACAGACTCCAGATCTGGCCTCTTGATGAAGAATAGGAGGTGACGGCGGCTCCGTCTCGTGGATCGCGATAATTCTTTCTCCCTGTTTTTTTTTGAAAAATAGGTATTTATGGAGTTGGAATCAGGGTCTGCGGGCCACCAGGTGGGGACAACCCACCTGGGCGCGCCTGGTGAGGGGGCGCACCCTGGTGGGTTGTGCCTGATAACCCACAAGTATAGGGGATCACAACAGTTTTCGAGGGTAGAGTACTCAACCCGAATTTATTGATTCGACACAAGGGGAGCCAAAGAATATTCTCAAGTATTAGCAGCTGAGTTGTCAATTCAACCACACCTGGAAACTTAATATCTACAACAAAGTGTCTAGTAGCAAAGTAATATGATAGTAGTGGTAATGGTAGCAAAAGGTAAAAGTAGCAAAAGTAATATTTTTGGTATTTTGTAGTGATGATAGCAATAGCAACATAAAAGTAAATAAGCGAAGAACAATATGTGGAAAGATCGTAGGCAATGGATCAGTCATGGAGAATTATGCTAGATGCGGTTCATCATGTAACAATCATAACCTAGGGTGACACAAAACTAGCTCCAGTTCAGTGATATAATGTAGGCATGTATTCCGAATATAGTCATACGTGCTTATGGAAAAGAACTTGCATAACATATTTTGTCCTACCCTCCCGTGGCAGCGGGGTCCTAACGGAAACTAAGGGATATTAAGGCCTCCTTTTAATAGAGTACCGGAACAAAGCATTAACACATGGTGAATACATGAACTCCTCAAACTACGATCATCACCGGTAAGTATCCCGATTATTGTCACTTCGGGGTTAACGGATCATAACACATAATAGGTGACTATAGACTTGCAAGATAGGATCAAGAACTCTCATATATTGATGAAAACATAATAGGTTCAGATATGAAATCATGGCACTCGGGCCCTAGTGACAAGCATTAAGCATAGCAAAGTCATAGAAACATCAATCTCAGAACATAGTGGATACTAGGGATCAAACCCTAACAAAACTAACTCGATTACATGATAGATCCCATCCAACCCATCACCGTCCAGCAAGCCTACGATGGAATTACTCACGCACGACGGTGAGCATCATGAAATTGGTGATGGAGGATGGTTGATGATGACGATGGCAACGGATTCCCCTCTCCGGAGCCCCGAACGAACTCCAGATTAGCCCTCCCGAGAGGTTTTAGGGCTTAGCGGCGGCTCCGTATCGTAAAACGTGATGAATCCTTCTCTCTGATTTTTTTCTCCCTGAAAGCAAATATATAGAGTTGGTCTTGAGGTCGGAGGAGCTCCAGGGGGCCCACGAGGTAGGGGGGCGTGCCCTAGGGGGGCAGGCGCGCCCCCCACCCTCGTGGACAGGTGGTGGGCTCCCTGGCCTTCATCTTTTGTTTCCGACGAGGTTTTAGGGATTTTTTATTATTTCCGAAAAGATGTTCCATGAAGTTTTAGGTCATTCCGAGAACTTTTGTTTCTGCACATAAATAACACCATGGTAATTCTGCTGAAAACAGCGTCAGTCCGGGTTAGTTCCATTCAAATCATGCAAGTTAGAGTCCAAAACAAGGGCAAAAGTGTTTGGAAAAGTAGATACGACGGAGACATATCAACTACCCCAAGCTTAAACCTTTGCTTGTCCTTGATGACCCACAAGTATAGGGGATCTATCATAGTCCTTTTGGTAAGTAAGAGTGTCGAACCCAACGAGGTGCAGAAGGAAATGATAAACGGTTTTCAGCAAGGTATTCTCTGCAAGTACTGAAATAAGTGGTAACAGATAGTTTTGTAATGAGATAATTTGTAACGAGCAACAAGTAACAAAAGTAAATAAAGTGCGGCAAGGTGGCCCAATCCTTTTTGTAGCAAAGGACAAGCCCGGACAAACTCTTATATAAGGAAAAGCGCTCCCGAGGACACATGGGAATATCGTCAAGCTAGTTTTCATCATGCTCATATGATTCGCGTTCGGTACTTTGATAATTTGATATGTGGGTGGACCGGTGCTTGGGTGCTGTCCTTACTTGAACAAGCATCCCACTTATGATTAACCTCTATTGCAAGCATCCGCAAATACAACAAAAGTATTAAGGTAAACCTAACTATGGCATGAAACATATGGATCCAAATCAGCCCCTTACGAAGCAACGCATAAACTAGGGTTTAAGCTTCTGTCACTCTAGCAACCCATCATCTACTTATTACTTCCCAATGCCTTCCTCTAGGCCCAAATAATGGTGAAGTGTTATGTAGTCGACGTTCACATAACACCACTAGAGGCTAGACAACATACATCTCATCAAAATATCGAACGAATACCAAATTCACATGACTACTAATAGCAAGACTTCTCCCTTGTCCTCAGGAACAAACGTAACTACTCACAAAGCATAAACATGTTCATAATCAGAGGGGTATTAATATGCATAAAGGATCTGAACATATGATCTGCCACCAATTAAACCAACTAACATCAACTACAAGGAGTAACTAACACTACTAGCAACCTACTAGCACCAATCCCCGACTTGAAGACAAGAATCGGATACAAGAGATGAACTAGGGTTTTGAGATGAGATGGTGCTGATGAAGATGTTGATGGAGATTGCCCTCTCTTGATGAGAGGAGCGTTGGTGATGACAATGGCGATGGTTTCCCCCTCCGGGAGGGAAGTTTGCCCGGCAGAACAGCTCTGCCGGAGCTCTAGATTGGATCCGCCAAGGTTCCGCCTCATGGCGGCGGAGTTTCGTCCCGAAAGGTTGCTTCTTTTTTTTCTCTCGACGAAAGACTTCATATAGGAGAAGATGGTCATCGGAGAGCCACCAGGGGGCCCACGAGGCAGGGGCGCGCCCTAGGGGGGCGCCCCCACCCTCGTGAGAAGGGTGTGGGCCCCCTAGTCTTAATCTTTGGCGAGGATTTTTCATTATTTATTATAAGGTGTTCCGTGGAGTTTCAGGACTTTTGGAGTTGTGCAGAATAGGTCTCTAATATTTGCTCCTTTTCCAGCCCAGAATCCAGCTGTCGGCATTCTCCCTCCTTATGTAAACCTTGTAAAATAAGAGAGAATGGCCATAAGTATTGTGACATAATGTGAAATAACATCCCATAATGCAATAAATATCGATATAAAAGCATGATGCAAAATGGACGTATCAACTCCCCCAAGCTTAGACCTCGCTTGTCCTCAAGCAAAAAGCCGAAATCAAAAAACATGTCCACATGTTTAGAGATGAAGGTGTCGATAAAAATAAAATACGGACATGAGGGCATCATGATCATTCTTATAACAGCAACTTATATAATTATTGTCATATGATCTCTAATGCTAGAGTAATAATTCAATCACGATATCAGGTATGAATCGTAAAATTCATTGAAAACTAACAAAGTAAAATCTCGGTCATTGAAGCAATTGCAATTTATCATAACATAGGAAAGAGTCAATGTATAAGAGCTTTTTAGCAAGTCCACATACTCAACTATCATATAATCTTTCACAATTGCTGACACTCGTGCAATACTTATGGGTATGGAGTTTTAATCGGACACAGAGAAAGATAGGGCTTATAGTATTGCCTCCCAACGTTTTACCTCAAGGGTAATGTCAACAGTAATAGTTCATGAAAACTCACATCCAATTAGCCATATATACCAGGATCTTTCCAACATATTGTGCTTGCCAAAGGATAAAATGTAAAAAGGAAGGGTGAAAATCACCATGACTCGTGCATAAGGTAGAAGATAATGATAAAAGATAGGCCCTTCGCAGAGGGAAGCAGAGGTTGCCATGCGCTTTTATGGTTGGATGCACAAAATCTTAATGCGAAAGAACGTCACTTTATATTGCCCCGTGTGATATGAACCTTTATTATGCAGTCCGCCGCTTTTGTTACTTCCACATCACAAGATCGTATAAAGCTTATTTCTCCCACACCAATCAATCATACATATTTAGAGAGCAATTTTTATTGCTTTGCACTGATGACAACTTACTTGAAGGATCTTACTCAATCCATAGGTAGATATGCTGGACTCTCATGGCAAAACTGGTTTAAGGGTATTTGGAAGCACAAGTAGTATCTCTACTTGGTGCAATGAATTTGGCTAGCATGAGGGGGAAAGGCAAGCTCAACATGTTGGAAGATCCAAGACAATATAATTTATCTCAGATGTAAGAAAACATCACCCATTATGTTGTCTTCCTTGTCCAATGTCAACTCTTTAGCATGTCATATTTTAACGAGTGCTCACAATCATGAAAGATGTCCAAGATAGTATATCTATATGTGAAGACCTCTCTTTCTTTATTACTTCCTATTAATTGGAACTATGACCAAAACTATGCTTGTCAACTCTCAACAAGTTTTATTCATCATACTTTTTCTATGTGAGCTCATTACTCTCAACGAGATCCATATGATCTCTTTGTTTCTTTTTATTTCTTTCTCTTTTCTTTTATTCACTTAGCATCGTGGCAAAACAATCAAGCCCCTTGACTCAACACTAATCTTTATTATATAGCTCACGGACTCGACTACATAGAAGGATAATAAAGCAAAACTCACAACTAGATCATGCCACAAACTTTATTCTACTAGATCAAAATACTACTAATAAGATCGAACTAAGGAAAACGGTAAAGATAGGAGTTGTGATACGATACCGGGGCACTCCCCCAAGCTTGGCAGTTGCCAAGTGGAGTGCCCATACCCAGATACTCAATTCTTCTTTGTTGGAGGAGACGGTGATGATTTTGTTGATGGCGTAGGCTTCTTCCTTAATGTACGTTTGAGGACAGAATTTTGGTCCCTTAGGTCCTCGATCTCCTGCTCCAAGCTCAGTATCTTTTTGCATAGTTCCTGCTTGTTTTCCTGCAAGAGGCGAAAAGGGATAAACTCGATCTTAGGTTTCTTTACCCTATCCAGGAGGCTTGACTTTTTGAACATGCATGTCCCCAGGTTGAGGTAGTGGGACTTCATCTTCATCTGAGCTTGTCTCCTCCTTTCTCTTCAGTTCATAGTCTTCTTCTTCTTCCGTAGTCCAACCACAATGCTCCACATCCCCATAAACCTTAGGATCTGCAAGGTAATCACCCACATAGCTTTCTCCTTCTAAATCCTGGGACGACATGTTGCTCTATCTGCAGTAGGACAACTAAAAACAAAAACAAGGGATTCTTGCATGATACGGGAGTCAAAACCCCCAAGAGATTATACAATGAATTTTTGCTGACCAAAATACGCATCGTGCAAGAAAACGGAGTCCGGAAGGCACATGAGGTGCTCACGAGTTAGGGAGGCACGCCCAGGGGGGCAGGGCATGCCCTCCACCCTCGTGAGGCCCTCGTGTCCTTCCCAGACTGCTACTTAATTTTCTATTTTTCTAAATATTCCAAAACGGAGAAATATTGCCTTAAAAATTGTTTTGGAGTCGGTTTTCTTACCGTGACACATACCTATTCCTTTTCGGAGTCTGAAACATTCTGGAAAGTGTCCCTTATGTATTCCTCCGGGGTTATGGTTTCAATAATATTGGTTTCAACATTTATGGGATTACCTGAGATATAATGTTCGATTCTTTGACCGTTTACCACCTTCGGATTTGTGCCTTCGAAGTTGTTGATTTTTATGGCACCAGAACGATAGACCTCCTCGATAACATAGGGGCCTTCCCATTTAGAGAGAAGTTTCCCTGCAAAAAATCTTAAACGAGAGTTGTATAGCAACACATAATCACCTACATTAAACTCACGCTTTTGTATCCTTTTGTCATGCCATCTTTTAACCTTTTCTTTAAACAACTTGTCATTTTCATAAGCTTGGGTTCTCCATTCATCAAGTGAGCTAATATCAAATAACCTCTTTTCACCGGCAAGTTTGAAATCATAGTTGAGCTCTTTAATAGCCCAATATGCCTTATGTTCTAGTTCGAAAGGTAAGTGACATGCTTTTCCATATACCATTTTATACGGAGACATACCCATAGGATTTTTATATGCAGTTCTATAGGCCCATAATGCATCATCAAGTTTCTTGGACCAATTCTTTCTAGACCTATTGACAATCTTTTGCAAAATTAATTTGAGTTGTCTATTACTCAATTCTACTTGACCACTAGACTGTGGGTGATACAGAGATGCAATTCTATGATTGACGTCATATTTAGCAAGCATTTTACGGAAAGCACTATGAATAAAATGTGAACCACCATCATTCATTAAATATCTAGGGACTCCAAACCTCAGAAAAATAACTTCTTTAAGCATTTTAATAGAAGTGTTATGATCATCACTACTAGTTGGAATAGATTCTACCCGCTTAGTAACGTAATCAATAGCAACTAAAATATGTGTATATCCATTAGAGGTAGGAAAAGGTCCCATATAATCAAAGCCCCAAACATCAAACGGTTCAATAACAAGTGAATAATTCATAGGCATTTCTTGACGTCTACTAATATTACCAATTCTTTGACATTCATCACAAGATAGGACAAACTTACGGGCATCCTTGAAGAGAGTAGGCCAATAAAAACCGGATTGCAATACCTTATGTGCAATTCTATCTCCCGCGTGGTGTCCTCCATAAGTTTCAGAGTGGCACTTGCGTAGGATCTGTTCATGTTCATGCTCAGGTACACAACGTCTAATAACACCATCTACTCCTTTATAAAGATGTGGGTCATCCCAAAAGTAATGTTTCAAATCATAGAAGAACTTTTTATTTTTTTGGTATGTGAAGCTAGGTGGTATAAATTTAGC
This sequence comes from Triticum aestivum, assembly GCF_018294505.1. Classification (NCBI taxonomy): domain Eukaryota; kingdom Viridiplantae; phylum Streptophyta; class Magnoliopsida; order Poales; family Poaceae; genus Triticum; species Triticum aestivum. Next base: position 549,753,538 of record NC_057800.1, on the reverse strand, counting down.
AACTATGTAATTAGCATAATCAGCATACCAAGGGGTACTACGAGAAGTACTTATGACATTTAATTGTTCATCAAGGAAACTATCATCAATAGGTAGTGGGTCATCAAGAACATTCTCTAACCTAGATAAGTTGTTAGCAACGGGGTTTTCAGCTCCTTTTCTATCAACAATATGCAAATCAAATTCTTGTAGCAAGAGAACCCATCTAATAAGTCTAGGTTTAGCATCTTTCTTTTCCATAAGATATTTAATAGCAGCATGATCAGTGTGGATAGTTACTTTAGAATCAACAATATAAGGTCTGAACTTATCACAAGCAAATACAACTGCTAAAAGTTCTTTTTTAGTAGTAGCATAATTTATTTGAGCATTGTCTAGAGTCTTACTAGCATAATGGATAACATTTAATTTCTTATCAACTCTTTGCCCTAGAACAGCACCTACAACATAATCACTAGCATCACACATAATTTCAAAGGGTAAATTCCAATCAGGTGGCTGAACAATAGGTGTAGAGACTAATGCTTTCTTAAGTATTTCAAATGCTTCTACACAATCATCATCAAAGACAAATGGTATATCTTTTTGTAATAAATTAGTCAGAGGCCGAGAAATTTTTGAGAAGTCCTTGATGAACCTCCTATAAAATCCGGCGTGACCAAGGAAACTTCTTATACCTTTGATGTCCTTGGGACATGGCATCTTTTCAATAGCATCAACCTTGGCTTTATCAACTTCAATACCTCTTTCAGAAACTTTATGCCCCAAAACAATACCTTCATTAACCATAAAGTGGTACTTTTCCCAATTCAAGACAAGATTAGTTTCTTCACATCTCTGCAAAACTCGATCAAGATTGCCCAAGCAATCATCAAAAGAAGATCCATAGACGGAAAAGTAGTCCATGTAAACCTCACAAATCTTTTCACAAAAGTCAGAGAATATAGCCATCATGCATCTTTGAAAAGTAGCAGGTGCATTACATAAACCAAGAGGCATACGTCTATAAGCAAAAGTACCAAAAGGGCATGTAAAAGTAGTCTTTGATTGGTCTTTAGCCGACACAGGTATTTGAGAGAAACCAGAATAACCATCTAGAAAGCAGTAATGTGTATGTTTGCATAATCTTTCTAGCATTTGATCGATAAAAGGTAAGGGGTAATGATCCTTCTTAGTAGCCTTATTTAATTTGCGGAAACCAATTACCATCCTATAACCGGTAATAATTCTTTGTGGAATCAATTCATCTTTATCATTAGGAACAACAGTAATACCTCCCTTCTTAGGGACACAATGAACATGACTTACCCACTGACTATCAGCAACGGGATAAATTATACCTGCCTCCAGAAGCTTTAGTATTTCTTTTCTTACCACTTCTTTCATTTTAGGATTCAGACGTCGTTGAGGATCACGAACTAGTTTGGCATCTGCTTCCAAATTTATTTTATGTTGACATAGAGTGGGACTAATGCCCTTAAGATCATCAAGAGTATATCCAATAGCAGCACGGTACTTCTTCAGAGTTTTCAATAATCTTTCTTCTTCATGCTCTGAAAGGTTAGCACTAATAATAACAGGATATATCTTCTTTTCATCCAGATAAGCATATTTAAGATTATCAGGCAACAGTTTAAGCTCAAACACGGGATCACCCTTAGGTGGAGGAGGATCCCCTAGGATTTCAACAGGCAAATTGTGTTTTAGAATAGGTTCTTGTTTAAAGAATACTTCATCTATTTCCCTTCTTTCATTCATAAACATATCATTCTCATGGTTTAGCAAATATTGTTCTAAAGGATCATTAGGAGGCACGGCAATAAAAGCAAGACCAATAATTTCATCCTTACTAGGCAATTCTTCTTCACGGTGTTGTTTACTAAATTTAAAGAAATTAAACTCATGAGTCATATCATCCAAGCCAATAGTAACAACATTCTTTTTGCAGTCTATCCTAGCATTAACTGTATTCAACAAGGGTCTACCAAATATAATGGGACAAAAGCTATCTTGTGGAGAACTAAGAACAAGAAAATCAGCAGGATATTTAGTTTTCCCGCACAAGACTTCAACATCTCTAACAATTCCCATTGCTGAAATAGTATTTCTATTAGCAAGTTTAATTGTGACATCAATATCTTCTAACTCAGCAGGTGCAATTTCATGCTTGATTTCTTTATACAAGTCATAAGGTATAACACTAGCACTAGCACCCATATCACATAAGCCATGATAACAATGATCTCCTATTTTAACAGAAATAATAGGCACGCCTACCACAGGTCTATGTTTATCTTTAGCACAAGGTTTAGCAATTCTAGCAGTTTCACCGAAGAACTGAATAACATGCCCATCAATATTATCAGACAAGAGCTCTTTAACAATAGCAATATTAGGTTCAACTTTAACTTGCTCAGGAGGTGTATATGTTTTAATATTGCTTTTATGAACTACAGTTGAAGCTTTAGCATGATCCTTTATCCTAACAGGGAAAGGTGGTTTCTCAACATAAGAAGTAGGAACAATAGGATCATTATAAGTGACAATCTTTTCTTCAACTTTAATAGGTTCAGCTAATTTTACTTCTATGGGAGGATGATATTTAAACCACTTCTCCTTAGGGAGATCAACGTAAGTAGCAAAAGATTCACAAAAAGAAGCTACTATCTCAGAATCAAGTCCATATTTAGTGCTAAACTTACGGAAAATATCGGTATTCATGAAAGATTTAACACAATCAAACTTAGGTGTCATACCTGACATCTTACCATTGTCGAGGTCACAATCTTCAGAGTTGCGTTTAATTCTATCCAATAAATACCATTTGAATTCAATAGTCTTCATCATAAAAGAGCCAGTACAAGAAGTATCAAGCATGGTGCGATTGTCATCAGAAAGCCGAGCATAATTTTTTTGAAGAATTGTTTCTCTTGGAAGCTCATGATTGGGGCATGAATATAACATTGATTTAAGCCTCCCCCAAGCTTGAGCGATGCTTTCTCCTTCGCGAGGCCAAACATTATATATATAATTGCGATCACGATGAACAAGATGCATAGGGTAATACTTTTGATGAAATTCCAATTTCAATCTTCTATAGTTCCATGATCCCATATCATCACATAGCCTATACCATGTCAATGCGTCTCCCTTCAAAGATAAAGGGAAGACCTTCTTCTTAGCAACATCATCGGAAATACCTGCAAGCTTAAATAATCCACAAACTTCATCCACATATATTAGGTGTTCATGAGGATGCTTTGTTCCATCTCCTGTAAAAGGATTAGCTAGCAGTTTTTCTATTATACTCGAAGGATACTCATAAGGAATTTCATTTTCAATAGGTTTAGTAGGTTTAGGAGCAACTCTTTGCTCTACTGGTCGGGGTGAAGATACCCCGAACAAGCCCCTCAGAGGATTACTTTCCATAGTAACAAGTGACAGTAAATTTCAGCACACTATATAAATTTTTCCTTACCAAAGGCACTTCACTCCCCGGCAACGGCGCCAGAAAAGAGTCTTGATGACCCACAAGTATAGGGGATCTATCGTAGTCCTTTTGATAAGTAAGAGTGTCGAACCCAACCAGGAGCAGAAGGAAATGATAAACGGTTTTCAGCAAGGTATTCTCTGCAAGTACTGAAATAAGTGGTAACAGATAGTTTTGTAATGAGATAATTTGTAACGAGCAAGAAGTAACAAAAGTAAATAAAGTGCGGCAAGGTGGCCCAATCCTTTTTGTAGAAAAGGACAAGCCTGGACAAACTCTTATATAAGGAAAAGCGCTCCCGAGGACACATGGGAATATCGTCAAGCTAGTTTTCATCACGCTCATATGATTCGCGTTCGGTACTTTGATAATTTGATATGTGGGTGGACCGGTGCTTGGGTGCTGTTCTTACTTGAACAAGCATCCCACTTATGATTAACCTCTATTGCAAGCATCCGCAACTACAACAAAAGTATTAAGGTAAACCTAACCATAGCATGAAACATATGGATCCAAATCAGCCCCTTACGAAGCAACGCATAAACTAGGGTTTAAGCTTCTGTCACTCTAGCAACCCATCGTCTACTTATTACTTCCCAATGCCTTCCTCTAGGCCCAAATAATGGTGAAGTGTTATGTAGTCGACGTTCACATAACACCACTAGAAGCTAGACAACATACATCTCATCAAAATATCGAACGAATACCAAATTCACATGAATACTAATAGCAAGACTTCTCCCTTGTCCTCAGGAACAAACGTAACTACTCACAAAGCATAAACATGTTCATAATCAGAGGGGTATTAATATGCATAAAGGATCTGAACATATGATCTTCCACCAATTAAACCAACTAGCATCAACTACAAGGAGTAATTAACACTACTAGCAACCTACTAGCACCAATCCTGGACTTGAAGACAAGAATCGGATACAAGAGATGAACTAAGGTTTTGAGATGAGATGGTGCTGATGAAGATGTTGATGGAGATTGCCCTCTCCCGATGAGAGGAGCGTTGGTGATGACGATGGCGATGATTTCCCCCTCCGGGAGGGAAGTTTCCCTGGCAGAACAGCTCTGCCGGAGCTCTAGATTGGATCCGCCAAGGTTCCGCCTCATGGCGGCAGAGTTTCGTCTCGAAAGGTTGCTTCTTATTTTTTTCTCGACGAAAGACTTCATATAGGAGAAGATGGTCATCGGAGAGCCACAGGGGGCCCACGAGGTAGGGGGGCGCGCCCTTGGGGGGGCCCACCCTCGTGAGAAGGGTGTGGGCCCCCTGGTCTTCATCTTTGGTGAGGATTTTTCATTATTTATTATAAGGTGTTCCGTGGAGTTTCAGGACTTTTGGAGTTGTGTAGAATAGGTCTCTAATATTTGCTCCTTTTCCAGCCCAGAATTCCAACTGCCGGCATTCTCCCTCCTTATGTAAACCTTGTAAAATAAGAGAGAATAGCCATAAGTATTGTGACATAATGTGAAATAACAGCCCATAATTCAATAAATATCGATATAAAAGCATGATGCAAAATGGACGTATCAGTCCTCAAGCAATTCAGTTGACAAACTGAAAGTGATAAAGAAAAACTTTTAGAAACTCTGTTTGCTCTTGTGGTTGTAAATATGTAAAGCCAGCACTCAAGTTTTCAGCAAAGATTATGACTAAACGACATTCACAATAACGCTTAGGCCTCAAGCTTACTCATATCAATGGCATAATCAACTAGCGAGCAATAATAATAAATCGCGGATGACAACACTTTCTCAAAATGATCATAATATGATATAACAAGATGGTATCTCGCTAGCCCTTTCTAAGACCGCAAAACATAAATGCAGAGCACCTTTAAAGATCAAGGACTGACTAGACATTGTAATTCATGGTAAAAGAGATCCAGTCAAGTCATACTCAATGTAAACTAACAGTAATGAGTGCAAATTATAGTGGTGCTCTCCAACTGGTGCTTTTTAATAAGAGGATGATGACTCAGCATAAAAGTAAATAGATAGGCCCTTCGTAGAGGGAAGCAGGGATTTGTAGAGGTGCCAGAGCTCGGTTTTGAAATAGAGATGAATAATATTTTGAGCGGTATACTTTCATTGTCAACATAACAACCAAGAGATGGCGATATCTTCCATGCTACACACATTACAGGCGGTTCCCAAATAGAATGGTAAAGTTCATACTCCCCCTTCCACCAAGAAGCATCAATCCATGGCTTGCTCGAAACAACGAGTGCCTCCAACTAACAAGAGTCCCAGGGGGAGTTTTGTTTGCAATTATTTTGATTTAGTTTGCATAAAGCATGGGACTGGGCATCCCGGTGACCAGCCACTTTCTCGTGAGTGAGGAGCGGAGTCCACTCCTCTTGAGAATAACCCGCCTAACATGGAAGATACGGACAACCCTAGTTGATACATGAGCTGTTCGAGCATACAAAACAGGATATTTATTTGAAGGTTCAGAGTTTGGCACATACAAATTTACTTGGAATGGCAGGTAGATACCGCATATAGGAAGGTATGGTGGACTCATATGGAATAACTTTGGGGTTTATGGATTGGATGCGCAAGCAGTATTCCCGCTTAGTACAGGTGAAGGCTAGCAAAAGACTGGGAAGCAACTATATAGAGAGCGACAACAGTCATGAACATGCATTAAAATTAATCAACACCGAATTCAAGCATGAGTAGGATATAATCCACCATGAACATAAATATCGTGAAGGCTATGTTGATTTTGTTTCAACTACATGCGTGAACATGCGCCAAGTCAAGTCACTTAAATCACTCAGTGGAGGATACCACCCTATCATACCACATCACAACCATTTTAATAGCATGTTGGCACGCAAGGTAAACCATTATAACTCATAGCTAATCAAGCATGGCACAAGAAACTATGATCTCTAGTTGTCATTGCAAACATGTTTATTCATAATAGGCTGAAGCAGGAATGATGAACTAATCATATTTACAAAAACAAAAGAGGTCGAGTTCATACCAGCTTTTCTCATCTCAGTCGATCCATCATATATCGTCATAATTGCTTTTCACTTGCACGACCGAATAGTGTGAATAATAATAATAGTGCACGTGCATTGGACTAAGCTGGAATCTGCAAGCATTCAATAAACAGGAGAAGACAAGGCAATATGGGCTCTTTTGTCAGATCAACAATTATGCATATAAGAGCCACTTCAACAATTTAATTATGGTCTTCTCCTTCCGACCCCCAAAGAAAAGAAAAGAAATAAAACTATTTACACGGGAAATCTCCCAACAAGCAAAAGAAGAACATGACATCTTTTTGGGTTTTCTTTTTAATTACTACTACAAGCATGGAAACTAAACTAATTAAAAGCTACAACTAATTTTTTTGGTTTTTCTTAAGGTTTATTAAACACACAAGAAGAAAGCATAAAAAGAAAAATAAACTAGCATGGATGATACAATGAAAAAGTATGAGCACCGACATCTAGCAATGAGTGTGTGAACATAAATGTAATGTCGGTGAGAAATACGTACTCCCCCAAGCTTAAGCTTTTGGCCTAAGTTGGTCTATGGCCACGGCTGGCCTGGCGGATATCCATAATAATAGTTGGGGTCGTACTGCGATGAAGAAGACTCTGATTGCCACTGGTTGGCAATCATCTCCGGATCCCAATGGTAATTATACTGTCGTGGGGGATCAACTTGTGGTTCCGACTCTGGCTCTATGGCTGGTGCAGGGTTCCGGTAGGCGTGAATGTCCTCCGGCGAGACGAGGTACTGGCCTGCAGATAAATCAAACAAGGAAGGAGCAGGCAAGGTAATAGTCTCCGGAGGATGTTTATCAAAGAACAATTTGTATTTAAGCTCCCCTTCCCTATTCTTTATAATGAAATCATGTGCTACCATACTCTTATAATCTAAATAAACACGAGGTAGCAATTTTTCTTCCTTCTCATAATTCCTAACAGGTATGTTAAAATGTGCAGCTAGGCGTGCAACATAGATACCCCCAAAGATGGGGCCCTTTGTACGGTTTAGACTCAACCGTTTAGCAATAATACCGCCCATACTCACAGAGTTATCACAAAATAAACCATGGAACAAAATAATAATATCATAAACACTAAGGTTTCCACAGTTTTCGCGACCAATTAAGCAACGACTAGCAAATATTGCAAAGTAGCGTAAAATAGGAAAATGTATGCTAGTGATTCGTGCATCGAAAACCTTCCTCGTTTCCCCTACAGTGATGGTATCAATAAACCCATCCAGATCGTCACGATGTGGTTCCTCTATTTTGCCCTCGAAAGGGATCAAACAAACCCGACAAAAATCATAAAGTGACATCTTCTTAACCACATCATATAAATGAAACTCTACTGAAGGAGGTGATTCCCTAGGATAATAGTAGAAGTTTTGCACAAAAGTACTGGTGAGTAAGAGATACTGTTCGCGTTGGTCGTGGAGGAAGTTAGTAAGGCCTGCATTATTAGCCAGTTCATAAATATCCTCATAAATCTCGGTGGCTCTCAATAAATCATCGGAGGGCCATTCACACGGCCTGACCTCCGCGGTGCGAGGCAAAATATATTTGGGCTTCTGTGCCTCTTCATTTTGCTTTTCCCTTGAGCTTCGGCTCGATGAGCCCCTCAAAAATCTCTTCATCATTTTCTGAAATTTTTTGAAATTTTTAGTAACTTCAAAATAAGTGAAGCAAACTCAATAATATTGATAGCAACTACTCATACAAGTGCCTAGAGCCTATATCATGCATCAAAACTACTTGGAACCATATAAATTTGACATGCAAGCTCAGGAACATGGTCACCTAGGTAGCACAAATTTGCAATGAATAAAGCACTAGAACAAAAACTAATTGGACCAATGGAGGAGTCACATACCAAGGAACAATCTCCCCAAGCAGTTTTGTGAGAGGTGCTTTGAGCAAGGAGATCAAAAATGGCACCAAGATGAGCTTGAACTCGTTCTTGAGCTGGTTATTCGTGTTTGTGGGAGGAAGAAGGAGTGTGTGGGTGAAAGGATAAGTGGAGGAGGGCCACCGTGGGCCCACGAGGCAGGGGGCGCGCCCAGGGGGGTAGGGCGCGCCCCTGACCCTCGTGGACAGGTGCCAGCTCCTCCTGCTGTGTTCTTAGTGCCAAATATTCTCAAATATTCCAGAAAAAATCATATTTAAATTTCAGGGCATTTGGAGAACTTTTATTTTTAGGGTATTTTTATATTGCACGGATAATTCAGATAACAGACAGAAAATACTATTTTTATTTTATTTATATAAATAACAGAAAGTAAAAGTGGGTACAGAAGGTTGTGCCTTCTAGTTTCATCCATCTCATGCTCATCAAAAGGAATCCACTAACAAGGTTGATCAAGTCTTGTTAACGAACTCATTCCGAATAACATGGAACCGGAGAAATTTCGAATAACACTATGTTACCTCAACGGGGATATGCACATCCCCAATAATAAGAATATCATATTTCTTCTTGACAGTAGGAAGAGGAAATTCAAAACCTCCAAATATAATCGATGGAATTTTTCCAATAGAGTTGATACTATGAACTTGAGGTTGTTTCCTCGGAAAGTGTACCGTATGCTCATTACCATTAACATGAAAAGTGACATTGCCTTTAGTGCAATCAATAACAGCCCCTACAGTATTCAAAAAGGGTCTTCCAAGAATAATAGACATACTATCGTCCTCAGGAATATCAAGAATAACAAAGTCCGTTAAAATAGTAACGTTTGCAACTACAACAGGCACATCCTCACAAATACCGATAGGTATAGCAGTTGATTTATCAGCCATTTGCAAAGATATTTCAGTAGGTTTCAACTTATTCAAATCAAGTCTACGATATAAAGAGAGAGACATAACACTAACACCGGCTCCAAGATCACATAAAGCAGTTTTAACATAGTTTCTTTTAATGGAGCATGGTATGGTGGGTACTCCTGGATCTCCAAGTTTCTTTGGTATTCCACCCTTAAAAGTATAATTAGCAAGCATGGTGGAAATTTCAGCTTCCGGTATCTTTCTTTATTTGTAACAATATCTTTCATATACTTAGCATAAGGATTCATTTTGAGCATATCAGTTAATCGCATACGCAAAAAGATAGGTCTAATCATTTCAGCAAAGCGCTCAAAATCCTCATCATCCTTTTTCTTGGATGGTTTGGGAGGAAAAGGCATGGGTTTCTGAACCCATGGTTCTCTTTCTTTACCATGTTTCCTAGCAACAAAGTCTTTCTTATCATAACGTTGATTCTTTGATTGTGGGTTATCAAGATCAACAGCAGGTTCAATTTCTTTATCATTATCGTTACTAGGTTGAGCATCACCATGAACATTATCATTAACATTATCACTAGTTTCAGGTTCATTACCAGATTGTGTTTCAGCATCAGAAATAGAAATATCATTTGGATTCTCAGGTGTTTCAGTGATAGGTTTACTAGAAGCATGCAAAGTCCTATCATTTTTCTTTTTGTTCCTATTAGAAGGACTAGGTGCATCTACATTATTTCTCTGAGAATCTTGCTCAATTCTCTTACGGTGGCCTTCAGGATACAAAGGTTCCTGAGTCATTCTACCAGTTCTAGTAGCCACTCTAACAGCATTATCATTATTCTTACTATTCAATTCATTGAGCAAATCATTTTGAGCTTTGAGTACTTGTTCTACTTGAGTGGTAACCATAGAAGCATGTTTACTAATAAGTTTAAGTTCACCTTTAACATTAGCCATATAATCACCCAAGTGTTCAAGCATATTTGAATTGTATTTCAATTGTCTACCAAAATAAGCATTAATGTCTTCTTGCTTAGCCATAAATTTATCAAACTCATCTAAGCATGGGCTAGCAAATTTAGTAAATGGGATTTCAGCTTTATCATATCTATAGAGAGAATTTACCTTTACTAGTTGTGTCAGTTCATCAAGACCATGAGTTTCTTCAATAGGTAATGGATTAAGATCATATGTTTCTTCAACAGGCGGTAAATTAAGACCATGTATTTCTTCAATAGGAGGTAAATTCTTAACATCTTCAGCTTTAATACCTTTTCCTTTCATAGATTTATTTGCCTCTTGCATATCTTCAGGACTGAGAAATAGAATACCCCTCTTCTTCGGAGTTGGTTTAGAAATAGGCTCAGGAACTGGCTCAGGAGGTGTCTAATTATTTTCATTTTTCAACATATTATTCAATAGAATTTCAGCTTCATCCGGCGTTCTTTCCCTAAAAACAGAACCAGCACAACTATCCAGGTAATCTCTGGAGGCATCGGTTAGTCCATTATAAAAGATATCAAGTATTTCATTTTTCTTAAGAGGATGATCAAGCAAAGCATTAAGTAACTTGAGAAGCCTCCCCCAAGCTTGTGGGAGACTCTCTTCTTCAATTTGCACAAAATTCTATATATCCCTTAAAGCAGCTTGTTTCTTATGAGCAGGGAAATATTTAGCAGAGAAGTAATAAATCATATCCTGGGGACTACGCACACAACCAGGATCAAGAGAATTAAACCATATCTTAGCATCACCCTTTAATGAGAACAGAAATATTTTAAGGATATAAAAGTAACGAGTTGTCTCATCATTAGTGAACAGGGTAGCTATATCATTTAATTTAGTAAGATGTGCCATAACAGTTTCAGATTCATAGCCATGAAAAGGATCAGATTCAACCAAAGTAATTATACCAAGATCAACAGAGAATTCATAATCCTTATCGTAACACAGATAGGTGAAGTAGCAAAAGCAAGGTTAGGTTTCATTCTAGCATTTAGAGATTGCTAATTCCATTTAGCTAATAACCTCTTGAGTTCGTATCTATCTTTGCAAGCTAAAATAGCTAAAGAAGCTTCTTTATCAAAAACATAACCCTTAGGAATAACAGGCAAGTCTTCATCATCACTTTCATCAATATTATCAGTTCAATATTTTCATTCTCTCTAGCCCTAGCAAGTTGTTCATCAAGAAATTCACTAAGTGGCACAGTAGTATCAAGCATAGAAGTAGTTTCATCATAAGTATCATGCATAGCAGAAGTGGCATCATCAATAACATGCGACATATCAGAACGAATAGCAGAAGCAGGTTTAGGTGTCGCAAGCTTACTCAAAACAGAAGGTGAATCAAGTGCAGAGCTAGATGGCAGTTCCTTACCTCCCCTCGTAGTTGAGGGATAAATCTTGGGTTTTGGATCTCTCAAGTTCTTCATAATGATAAGCAGATATAAATCCCAAGTGACTCAAAGAATAGAGCTATGCTCCCCGGCAACGGCGCCAGAAAATAGTCTTGATAACCCACAAGTATAGGGGATCACAACAGTTTTCGAGGGTAGAGTATTCAACCCAAATTTATTGATTCGACACAAGGGGAGCCAAAGAATATTCTCAAGTATTAGCAGCTGAGTTGTCAATTCAACCACACCTGGAAACTTAATATCTGTAGCAAAGTGTCTAGTAGCAAAGTAATATGATAGTAGTGGTAACGGTAGCAAAAGGTAACAGTAGCAAAAGTAATGTTTTTGGTATTTTGTAGTGATGATAGCAATAGCAACGGAAAAGTAAATAAGCGAAGAACAATATGTGGAAAGCTCGTAGGCAATGGATCAGTGATGGAGAATTATGCTGGATGCAGTTCATCATGTAACAATCATAACCTAGGGTGACACAGAACTAGCTCCAGTTCATTGATGTAATGTAGGCATGTATTCCGAATATAGTCATACGTGCTTATGGAAAAGAACTTGCATGACATCTTTTGTCCTACCCTCCCGTGGCAGCGGGGTCCTAACGGAAACTAAGGGATATTAAGGTCTCCTTTTAATAGAGTACCGAAACAAAGCATTAACACATGGTGAATACATGAACTCCTTAAACTACGGTCATCACCGGTAAGTATCCCGATTATTGTCACTTCGGGGTTAACGGATCATAACACATAATAGGTGACTATAGACTTGCAAGATAGGATCAAGAACTCTCATATATTGATGAAAACATAATAGGTTCAGATCTGAAATCATGGCACTCGGGCCCTAGTGACAAGCATTAAGCATAGCAAAGTAATAGCAACATCAATCTCAGAACATAGTGGATACTAGGGATCAAACCCTAACACAGCTAACTCGATTACATGATAGATCCCATCCAACCCATCACCGTCCAGCAAGCCTACGATGGAATTACTCACGCACGGTGGTGATCATCATTAAATTGGTGATGGAGGATGGTTGATGATGACGATGGCGACGGATTCCCCTCTCTGGAGCCTTGAACGGACTCCAGATTAGCCCTCGAGAGGTTTTAGGGCTTGGTGGCGGCTCCGTATCATAAAATGCGATGAATCCTTCTCTCTGATTTTTTTATCCCCGAAAGCAAATATATAGAGTTGGTCTTGAGGTCGGAGGAGCTCCAGGGGGCCCACGAGGTAGGGGGCGCGCCCTAGGGGGGCAGGCGCGCCTCCCACCCTCGTGGACAGGTGGTGGGCCCCCTGGCCTTCATATTTTGCAAGGATTTTTCATTATTTCCGAAAAGATGTTCCATGAAGTTTCAGGTCATTCTGAGAACTTTTGTTTCTGCACATAAATAACACCATGGTAATTCTGCTGAAAACAGCGTCAGTCCGGGTTAGTTCCATTCAAATCATGCAAGTTAGAGTACAAAACAAGGGAAAAAGTGTTTGGAAAAGTAGATATGATGGAGACGTATCAGTGCCCACCTAGGTGCCCCCCTTGGTAGGTCTTGGCTCCAGAAATTCTCTTTTATTATATAAAAATTCCTCGCAAAGTTTCGTTCCATTCCGAGAACTTTTATTTCTGCACAAAAACAACACCATGGTAGTTCTGCTAAAAACAACGTCAGTCCGGGGTTGGTTTCATTCAAATCATGCAAATTAGAGTCCAATACAAGAGGAAAAGAGTTAGGAAAAGTAGATATGTTGGAGACATATCAACTCCGCCAAGCTTAAACCTTTGCTTGTCCTCAAGCAATTCAGTTGATAAACTAAAAGTGAAAAAGAAAAACTTTTACGAACTCTTTTGCTCTTGTTTGCATAAATAAGCTTAAATAGCACCCAAGTTTTAAGCCAGCATTATAACTAACCATGCCGACAATAACTCTTAAAGATTATATTAACCCATATCAATGACATAATCAGCTAGCGAGCAATAATAAGACATCTCAAATGGCAACACATTGTCAAAACAACCATGATATAATATGAAAATAGTGGTATCTCGCTAGCCATTTCTGAGACCGCAAAACATAAATGTAGAGCACCTCCAAAGTCCAAGTAGCGACTAGACATTCTAATTCATGGTAGAAAATATCTAGACATCACTAGTACAACGAGCTCCTAAACAAACAGTTTTTAACCCCTTTTCACGACGGCATTTGGAACCGTCGCCAAGTGAGTGTGGGTGATGGGGGGGTCCTTCCCACACGACCCAGAAACCGTCGGGAATATGCCCTCCTCGCACACAGACTCGGTAAAATGAGAACGTGTGCGACCGGTGAGCGCTCAAATATGGAAATACGTATAGTAGAGCTAAAAAATACAATTATACGGCGAAATTGTTTCTGGTCGCAAGTACATCCCACATAGTGAGTCCTCGCCAAACATTTCCGTTCATATGTACATCCCACACAGCCACTCCAAGGAAAACATTTCCGTTCATAGGTACATCACAAACATTTTTCCCCATTAAATCGTTTGCATTATTGAATGTATCACACACGGTCCGTAGAAGAAATTGGGTGGCAAAGGCTCTCCATCACACACAATTTTTATGTGGTAAACGTTTGGGCAAGGTGGCCTAACGCAAACAGTTTTCAAGAGAAAGTCATGTGTGATTGTTCATCGATCCAACACGGTTTATTCCTAGAAACTATGTGCGTTGCCTGAGGTCATTGCCCACGGTATTTTTTCAACAACCATTTGCAATAGCAAAACCCAATTAGCAGGCTAATTCGCCATTAGGAGGCTAATTATCCGATTATTCATAATCCATTTATTAATCTAATTAACATTTCATATTAAGCACACAATATATTTCATTTTCATAATTGAAATACATCAGAGTACAACATCATATAGCTTCAGTACTCAGCTACCCCATTACACAACTACACCATGACCAAGTTTCACATGCAACATCTATAACCTTTCGAAATTAGCATTATATACGGTACATAGACAGATGTATCTCATCTGGAAAACTGCTAAAGCAGAAGGCGAATATTGAGACTTCATTGATGTTGAAGGTCTTTGTAACTTTAGGCCAGTGCCCGTGGATGATTGACCGTCCATCCTTCGTCCTCTTCAGGAACACTTCAATATTGAACTGTGGGTGTTGTATGAATACCTTCCTCGTCTCCTGACCATACAGGTGGTTTGAGAGGTAATCATCAGTGAACTGCTTTGGAAAGGCCTGAAAACAAGGATGTGCATAAATATCTTATCTATATTGGAAATGGGGCAAAGGAATAAAAAAGGCAAGGTATAATAGTCAGTACCATCATGTAGTGAATCGATGTCTTCTTCATTATGCAGACAAAGATCATGTTGTTTTTTGTCGCTAATTTCTTTATCCTAACAATCTTTATGAGTTTCTTGACTTGACTGATATTCATGGACAACTCATTTCCCCATATGCAAAAAGGGTCAAACAGTGGGTCAAAACCTCTGACAGCAGGACCTACATGTGCAAGACCAAATTGTTAAAAACCTAAATATTAGAATGGTTCCTGCAATTGCACAATAATGTGCTATTAGACAACGGACCATGCACGTGCTAACCTTGATTGTAAATCTCAGTGCTTCCCATTGTTTCCCTGCAACACATATAAGGTAGTTAGTCATCAGGTTAAGTAAGGGTTCGCATGCTATCAGTAAAATATGTTGATGAAAAATAAGCACATTGTAGATTCATCAGATTAATTCAAGCCGCACGTAAAACCCATTTATCCAAACCAAGCATGATTAAGAACTAGGAAATATAGCACCTGTATATGTTTCTCATGTATTAAGTGCAGCCAAATTCGATTTATTCCTCACATGCACAACAATACAAAATTCTACCCATGACAATTGGACATCGCATTGCAGAATTGAACCAAGCAGTTAACTAAACACCACAACAAATGAACCAACATTAACTGAGCACCACATTGCACAATATAACATACTCCTAATAGATCAGACAGTTAACCAAACAGTTAACTACAACCAATTATAGCAATTGCATTTGTTTCTCATGTATTTACTACAACCAAATTCAATTTATTCCTCACATGGTATACAATAACAGAATGCACCCACAACTATTGAACATCGCATTGCAGAATTGAACCAAATAGTTAACTAAACACCACAACACAAATGAACCAAACGTTAACTGAGCACCACATTGCACAATGTATAACGAAACCAAGCATGCTTGAAAACTTGTAAATACAACAATTGTATTCATTTCTCATGTATTTTGTAAAGATAAATTCGATTTATTTCTCACATGGAAGACAATACAAAATTATAGCCAGAAGAATTGAACATCACATTTGCAGAATTGAACCAAACAGCTAACCGAAGATGACAACTAATCAACAAAACAGTTAATAAGTGAGCACCACACCGCACGACATATAGAACATATACACTAGAGCAATAGATTGCATGGTAAAATTAGATAGCACAATTCACTAGAATTTGTGAAGGAAAGGCAGGAGCAGCACACGCAACAGGTAAACCGAGCATGCTTAACCGGCGTAGCTAGCAAATGGCAAGGTGCTCCTTCAAGATCTGGGGGTCGGCACAAATGGCAACCATTGCGACCTCATCCGCGCATTCAGCCGCGATTTGCTTCTCCGCTGCCAAATGCTCCTTGAGGTCCTGGCTATACTGCGTGCACCATGGCTTAGGCCGATGCTTATTTGGTGGATGGGTCGGTGATTTGGGTGGAAGTTATCGCGCTTGCGCCGGCGGTCGGGGCATGTGGGATGTGGAAGGAGGAGGAGGATGGGGGTCGAGTGTGGATTACCTGCCTGGATAGACGAGACCGAGCAACGTGAAGGAGGGTCGCCGGCGAGGAGGCGGCGGCGCTGCAAGAAAGGAGTGAAGGTTTCAACTTGGAAAAGAAGGCGGGAACAGGGAAAATGTGGCTTTTGGTAAGGGGGGGAGGTAGATATTTCCGCGAAAAGCGAAAATTTGGAATCGCTTCAGCTAAAAAACTGGCGCGCAAAGTGTCATCAGATACGGTCCCTTATTCAGACACAGTTGGTTATAATAAACTATGTGGGATCTACTTGATTTTTTGTCTTGATTTGAATTAAATAATGGGGTCACAGCGGCTATGGACGGTGTTTCAATTGCTAGAACTTTTATCTGCATTGAACATGCAACTATAGGTGTGTCATCAAAAAATGGAATTATTCAGGGTTCGTTTGGACATTTTATACATTAACTGGGTTTTCTAGACATTTTATGCGCATAATTCAAATTTGAACTACATGCACATCCTCTAGTGCATATAAACTGGTTGAAAAATCAAATATGTGTCCTTGTTTTCATGCTTAGGTCCCATGCAACAAATGGGAATGAATTTCAAACACCCTTCCACCGTCACTTGGCCACAAACATTGAGATACCTGGTTTTTAAATTCTAGTAAATCCAAAACTCGTTTGAAATTCATGAAACTTGGCATGCTATCATGGAGCGGCATCAAAATGCCGTGGTAAATTTTTGTCCCATTTGGGGCAGGTTTGGGTATAAGCTTCTCACAAACCAGAGCTTCTCACAACAAGCATGATGGTTTCGGTAGGGAACGTTCCACCTTTGGCGATGAAACATATCCGTTGCCTCTTATTGCTTTCAAAAAATTTCGAGTGTCAACATAGAACAACAAGAGTGTTGTGTTCAATTTTGGGTTCGTTTGGACATTTTTATACGTTAACTGGGTTTTCCACGCATTTTATGTGCATAATTCAAATTTGAACTACATACACATTCTCCAGTGCATATAAACTGGTTGAAAAATCAAATATGTGTCCTTGGGTGCATGCTTAGGTCCCATGCAAGAAATGGGAATGAATTTCAAACACCCTACCACCGTCACTCGGCCGCAAACATTGAGATACCTGGTTTTTAAATTCTAGTAAATCCAAAACTCGTCTGAAATTCATGAAACTTGGCATGCTATCATGGAGCAACATCAACATGTCGTGGTAAAAATTTTGTCCCATTTGGGGCAGGTTTGGGTATAGGCTTCTCACAAACTAGAGCTTCTGACAACAAGTGTGATCGTTTCGGTAGGGAACGTGCCACCTTTGGGGACGAAACGATATCCGTTGCCTCTTATTTCTTTCAAAAAAATTCGAGTGTCAACATAGAACAACAAGAGTGTTGTGTTCAATTTTGGATTTTTTTCGGGGTTCATTTGGACATTTTTATACATTAACTGGGTTTTCCAGGCATTTTATGTGCATAATTCAAATTTGAACTACATGCACATTCTCCAGTGCATATAAACTGGTTGAAAAATCAAATATGTGTCCTTGGGTGCATGCTTATGTCCCATGCAAGAAATGGCAATGAATTTCAAAAACCCTGCCACCGTCACTCAGCCGCAAGCATTGAGATACCTGGTTTTTAAATTCTAGTAAATCCAAAACTCGTCTGAAATTCATGAAACTTGGCATGCTACGATGGAGCGGCATCAACATGCCATGGTAAAAAAATTGTCAGCTTCCCCAGGTTTAATTCGGTTTCCCCAGTTTAATTCGGTTTTTAAATATAAAACACTCATCGCAAACGTTTTAGTTTGAACACCCGTATGCAAACCGAAAACTTCGCCAGGAAGCCAAGGGAAAATGTGCCGAGCAGAATTTGTGCAGTTCTTGATTGCAAATGTTTTAGATAGAACACTCATATGAAAAGTGAGAGCAGCGCAGGATTGTGCATCCCTTCAACACAAACAGTTGTTTTGGATGATCCATGTGCAACCACGTACAAACAATTATTGGGTATATTGCCATTTGTCAAACTAGAAAGATTTACATTTGTTGATCTAGTAACGTTGCCATTTGTCAATCCTTGTAACACTGCAATTTGTCAAAATATGCAGCTAGAAATCAATAGCACTATCTAATTTTTGCAACTAAAATTCAGTAATTAAGCATAGATTTCATTCATAGATTAAGAAGTTGTTCTTAATTTATACAAACAGTTAAACTCAACAGTTGAACCGACCAAACTTCTCCCCAATTTTTGCCAACCACATACTGAAATAGCTAGTTCAACTATATATACTAGCTAATTTTAAGTACGTTGTACAATTCGACCACACATCTATAGTCAGATGAACTGAAAAAATAGCCCCTAAATACTACTACTACCACGGAGGGGCTTTGTGCTACTTCCGTCAGCCTCTCCTCTGCTGAGTGCGCTCACCCCCTCAGTAAGAGGCAGAGGAGGAGGAGGAGCCTACCGACGAGCTGGACAAATGCAATACGGTGCCTGCCAGTGTTGCACGTTTAGCGATGCTCGCCAGCTTGAACGCCCACTGCCGCTCCAGACGATCCCTCTCAAAGCGGCTGGACTGCTTGTAGATCTCCTGATTCCTCGCCTCTTCGTCGGCGTGTGCTGCGGCCATGGCTGCGGTAAGGCTCTTTGCGTGCTCGACGAGGCGCTCCTCCTCCTCCCGCAGGAACTCGATGTAGCGCGCAAGGTCGCTGACGCACGTGCGGGCCTCCACCTCCGCCTCCTGCCTTCGGGTCGTGGAAGCGGAGCGGGTAATAATCTTGGTGGTCGACAGTGGGATGGCGGCCACGGCGGCCGACGATGGGGTGGCGGCCACGACCACCACCTCCCGCCTTCGTGCCGCAGTGGCGGAGCGGGTGATGGCCACGGTAGCCGGCAGTGGGATGGTGGCCACGACGGCCACCTCCCGCCTTCGGGCCACGTCGGTGGAGCGGGAGATGTCCCTGGCTTTCGACGGTGGTGTGGCGGCAACGGCGGCCGACAACAATTGGCGACTGACAACGACAGTGGAGCGTGTGGTGGGTGTTCCACGCACACCCAACAGGGACGCCACGCGCACTACACTACGCTGGTGACTGCACCGCCACCGTGGTGTAGCCTCCCAGCTAGAGCTATCCTCTGATTATGGCGGAGTGGCTGAGCGACGACGACGGACCTGTGCCATTGGCGATTATGGGAGAAGCAGACGAGATAAGCTATAGGGAGGGAGGGGAAAATGCGACGCAGGACTCGCCGGCCGTGAGGGTTTTTATAGCAGGCCGGTAAGCATTGCGATTTTGGGGGATTTCACCGAGTCAGATGGGAAGCTTGCGCGGGAACCTGTGAGGTTGTGCGGGAAATGGGCACACCGACGATTCATTGGCGCCACTGATTGGCCAAAAGAACGCCCCCGCGTGTTGGGCAAGCTTGTGCTGTAAGCCGTTTGTGGCAGCGGGGTGACAAGACGCGTGAGAGGACACATTTAATAAAAAAACATGTGCGATTTAATTACCTACTATACCCCCGTCCTGGTTTATAAGTAGGATTTAACTAATAAAATATGAATGCATGTCGCCAAAGATTATATCGTTGGAGTCGTATTTGAACATAGTTTCCAACTATACAATTTTTGTAACATGCATTAGCACTGTTTTGGTTAAATTTAAGGTTATATACCAGCAAGCGTTTGCCCGCAACACACATGGCTTATTCCATCACAAACAACTCGGATGGATCAATTGTATGCCACGTATCGCACACGCAACTCTAATCTGATTCGTGCTTGATGTCTCCGACACCGCTCGCATAGTTCGTCTTATTTGCCACGTATCAATGTGTCGTCCTCTTCTCGCGTCCCTCGTCAAGCTCTGCTCGCCGTTAGGCGCCGCGGCGCGCTCTGCTCACGTCTGTTGGCGCGCTCGGCTTGTGGACAGCTTTTCCTTGCGCGTTCAACTGCTATATGCATATATATATATATGCTAGCAAGATGCCTGTGTGTTGCACGAAACATCAATATACATTTGTATGAGTAGTTTATCTTGTGAGAGAAAAGGACGAATGAGAGAAGTCCTTATCTGCAAGTGTGGAGAGAGGTGCGGATATCTTTTTGCAAAGTTGTCATATTTTGCTTTCTAACCGTCGGGTATAGATCGGACAGTCTATATTACACGATGGCAGGCACACCATCATCACCAACTCGGTCTTTTATAAGAGTAGAGATAGATATGATTGATCACCGTTGAGGCGACGCTCGTGTCCCTCCGCGCGCGCTCTGCCAGCGGTTGGGCGTGTGCATGATCATGTCGGGGGGCCCATATGCATGTAGTTGCGCCGCACGCGTTGCCACGCGATGCAGTTATGTGCAACACGATGGAGTTAGGTGCTGCAAATTAGTACTGCCATTAGGGCCTGCTGATATTCCTGGCCGTCCGGCTTCCCCTTTATTTCCCGCGGCCATTATAACCTTAGTCTCTTCAACCTTTCGGTCGTGCCCCACAACACAACAAGCACACCCACGACGACACATAGAGAGGGGATGTCCAGCGGTGCTCCAATGGAGTTCGGCAAGCATAGAGTGGAGACCTACGCGAGGGAGACGGATCTCTTGGTGGTGTACACCATCGACCCAGCCGTGGTGGACGACTACATCAACAATGTTGAGTAGTTGCTTGCTCGAGACAAGTACAAGGTGGTCGGCATCAACCTCCAGTACATCACCGGTCGTCCCGGCATAGATCAGAAGGTTGCCATCGCCCAGTTGTGCGTGGGCCATCATGTCCTCACCTACCACTACTGCATGGCCACAGAGCCTTGCGGCCATCTCAACAGGTTTGTCAACAGCTCCAACTACAAGTTCGCCACGGTGGAAACCACCAACGATGTAAACACGCTCTGTGTTACGGGCTTGGCCTGCAAGAACCTTGTCGCAATCTGTGACCACTACAAGGTCTGGGGCAGCACAAAGAAGGACTCCCTGGTCGAACTCGCCTCGGCCATCATCGACCCCTACTACAAAAAGATGAAGCAGGATGCCCAGAGAACAAGTCTCGTATCCTGGCACGGGGCCTGGATGCGGCAACTGGATGAACCTCACCTCAGGTTCGCGACCAAGAGCGTGTACACATGCTACGAGATGCACATGCGGATCGTTGACATGAGGAAGTGCCTCGTTACCAAAATCGACGAGTCCGGATCGAGCCACAAGCAGAGCAAGCATCACAAGAAGTAGATGATGATCAGATGATCGTTCATGCTAGTTAATCATGCATGTAATATATAGTTTACTTTATTGTTGGTGTGTGGAAATGTCATGTGTGTAGTAGCCACCTATGTAAATTATGCATGTAATAGTTTACTTTGGTGTGTGCAAATGCCATGGTTGTAGTAGCCACCTATGTAAGTGGATGTTTAATTTGGTTATGCAAGCATGTCCTTATAAGTGTGTGTGTGTGTGTGTGTGTGTGTGTTCTTGTCCTGTATGCAATCCCATCACACAACACACACGTCTTGTTAAGTTGAACCGTTTATGTTCTCTTGTGTCAACGCAAACAGTTCATCCGAGTGAACCGCATGCCGTATATCACACACACCTTGATCTGGCTGACCGTTTCTTTTGTGTTTCCTAATCACAAATAGTTCATCCGAGTGAACCGTATGATGTATATCGCACACACCTTCATCTAGCTGCCCGTTTCTTTTGTTTTGCCTAATCACAAATAGTTCACCCGAGTGAACCGTATGTTGTGTATCACACACGCCTTCATCTGGCTGCCCGTTTCTTTTGTTCCTCCTCATCACAAACAGTTAATTGAACTGAACTGTATGCCCTTCATCGCACACGCAACTAAAATATGAACTGTGTTTGATGCATCCTCCATCGCAAACGTTTTGCACCTTTTTTGACGGTTTTCATACACCACCGTTTGCGATTATTGCATCCCACATAGTTTCTCGAAGGGTCTCTGATCGTAGTGTCGCGTTAGCAGCAACCTGCAGTAGTGCATGATGAACCCAACATTAGCTACACACAATGCAATACATGACAGCTGTGCTCTCGGGTTCTAGCGCTTGTTTGAGAAGGTGATGACACAACATAAAAGTAAATAGGTAGTCCCTTCGCAGAGGGAAGCAGTGATGTGCAGAGGTGCCAGAGCTCAAGTTTTTAAAACAGGGATAAATGATATTTTGAGACATCTACCCTTCTCATTTACTTCACGACTATCAGTTATCAATGTCTCCCATGCTAAACAAGCTAGTGGCGGTTCCCAAGCAATAAAAAGTAAAGGTTTTGACTCCATTGGGAGTTTTTGTTTGATTATTTGAGAGATTAACTCTTTTTGTGTTTGCAGTTTGGGACTGGGCATCCCTATTACCGCCCTTTTCTCGTGCGATGGTGAGTGAATAAATACTCGACCTGAGAATAACTCGCTTAGCATGGAAGATACTGACTACCTCTTTTCGTTCCATGAACGATCCAGGCACACAAAAGGATATTTTCTAGAAGTTTTTAGAGGTGGCACATGAAAATTTACTTAGGATGGCAGGGTAATACCGCATATAGGTAGGTATGGTGGACTCATCTCGAATAACTTTTAGTTCAAGGTTTTTGATGTACAAGCAGAATTCCCACTTAGGACAGGCGAAGGCTAGAAATTAGATTGAGAAGTGGCCAACTAGAGAGCAAAAACGATCATGATCATGCATAATGCATAAGTAACATTGGACACTAGCATGAGTCGGATATGATCACCATGAACATAAATATCATAGAGGCTATGTTGGTTTTGATTCAACTACATGCATGAACATGTGCCAAGTCAAGCCACTCGAACATTCAGAGGAGGATACCATATCATCATACTACATCACAATCATTTTAATGCAATGTTGATATCCAAGATAAATCATTATTCACTCCCAACTACTTATGCATGGCATGAGAAACTATAATCTCTAATTGTCATTGGAAACATGTTTAATCATAATGGGCTGAATCATGGATACTAGGTTAAATATATTCACACAAACAGAACAAGTCGAGTTCATACCAGTTTCTCTCTGCTACGACCAGTTCATCGAATATCATCATTATTGTCTTTCACTTGCACGACCAAACGATGTGAAAATAATAATAGTGCAAGAGTGCCATGGACTAAGCTGGAATCTACAAACATTTTATTCAACAGGAGAAGACAAGGTAAAATGGCCTCTTTATTAGTTCAACGGTTATTCATATGAGAGCCACTCAACATTTTCATCGTGGTCTTCTCGTACAACTCGAATAAAAGGAAAAGAAATTCAGAGAAACACACTGAAATATTTTTGGAGTTTTTGGTTTTCTTGAACAAGCAAATAAAAGGGAAAAGCAAAAACGAGACAAACTATTTATACGGGAAAGCTCCCAACAAGCAAAAGAAGAACAAGGAAATCTTTTTGGTTTTTTTAATACTACAGCTAAGCATGCATAGAAAGTAAACTAACTACAACTAATTTTTTTGGTTTTTCTAAGGTTTTTTAAAACACAAAAGAAGAAAGCAAGAAAATAAAATCTAAACATGGATGATACAATGAAAAAGTGTGAACACCGACAAGATGAATAAGTGGACATGAATGTAATGTCGGTTGATACGTCTCCAAGGTATCTATACTTTTTGATTGTTCCATGCTATATTATATCCTATTTTGGACATTATTGGGCTTTATTATACACTTCTATACTATTTTTGGGACTAACCTATTAACAGGAGGCCCGGTCCAGAATTGCTGTTTTTTTGCCTATTTTAGAGTTTTGCAGAAAAAGAATATCCAACGGAGTCCAAACAGAATGAAACCTTCGGGGACGTGATTTTTGGAACGAACATGATCCAGAGGACTTGGACCCTACGTCAAGACATCAACCAGGAAGGCACGAGGTAGGGGGGCGCACCTACCCCCCCAGGCGCGCCCTCCACCCTCATGGGGCCCATGTTGCTCCACCGACGTACTTCTTCCTCCTATCTATACCTACGTACCCCCAAACTACCAGATACGGAGCCAAAACCCTAATTTCACTGCCGTAACTTTCTGTATCCACGAGATCCCATCTTGGGGCTTCTACATCAACACCATAGCCTCTCCGATGAAGTGTGAGTAGTTTACTTCAGATCTTCAGGTCCATAGTTATTAGCTAGATGGCTTCTTCTCTCTTTTTGGATCTCAATACAAAGTTATCCCCCTCTCTTGTGGAGATCTATTCGATGTAATCTTCTTTTGCGGTGTGTTTGTTGAGACCAATGAATTGTGGGTTTATGCTCAAGTTTATCTATGAACAATATTTGAATCTTCTCTGAATTCTTTTATGTATGATTGGTTATCTTTGCAAGTCTCTTCGAATTATCAGTTTGGTTTGGCCTACTAGATTGATCTTTCTTGCAATGGGAGAAGTGCTTAGCTTTGGGTTCAATCTTGTGGTGTCCTTTCAGCAAGGCACATATTGTATTGTTGCCATCGAGGATAACAAGATGGGGTTTATATCATATTGCATGAGTTTATCCCTCTACATCATGTCATCTTTCTTAAAGCGTTACTCTGTTCTCTTGAACTTAATACTCTAGATGCATGCTGGATAGCGGTCGATGTGTGGAGTAATAGTAGTAGATGCAGGCAGGAGTCGGTCTACTTGTCTCGAACATGATGCCTATATACATGATCATACTTAGATATTCTCATAACTATGCTCAATTCTGTCAATTTCTCAACAGTAATTTGTTTACCCACCGTAATACTTATGGTCTTGAGAGAAGCCACTAGTGAAACCTATGGCCCCTGGGTCTATTTTCCATTATATTAATCTTCCATCTACAAGCTATTTCCTTTTCCGTTTATTTTGCTTTCTTTACTTTGCATCTTTATCATAAAAATACCAAAAATATTATCTTATCATATCTATCAGATCTCACTTTCATAAGTGACCGTGAAGGGATTGACAACCCCTTTATTGCGTTGGTTGCGAGGATTTTATTTGTTTGTGTAGGTGCGAGGGACTCACGCGTGGCCTCCTACTGGATTGATACCTTGGTTCTCAAAAACTGAGGGAAATACTTACGCTACTTTGCTGCATCACCCTTTCCTCTTCAAGGGAAAACCAACGCAGTGCTCAAGAGGTAGCAAGAAGCATCGGGGAGAACATGTACTCCCCCAAACTTAGGCTTTTGGCCTAACTTGGTAATCAATCAGTAGCCTGGATGGTAGTAGGGGTACTGAGGAGCGCGCATCCACTGATCCAATTGTTGAGGCTCTTCCTCTGCCTCTGCAGCAGCCTGAGTGTTCTGGTAGGCGATGATGTCCGCAGGCATAATCCTATATCCGCCCCTAGCAAAAAAATCAAACAAAGCAGGAGCAGGTAGTGGAATAATATCACGAGTTTTAATACTAAAAACCAGGTTATAAGGAATAGGAATGTTAGGAGATCTATCATCGGTAAAATGGTGGTGATCCATGGCAGCACGGTCTAGGTAAACCTTGGTCAGAGGGTAATCATGAGGGCGTATCTCAACCTCGAAGTGAGCAGCCAAACGAGTAGCATAAATCCCACCATGAACTTTACCCTTGGATTTATTAAGGTGGAGGCGACGAGCCACAATAGCTCCCAAGCTATAAGAGTTGTCGCCCTCTAATGCGCGACGCAAACCAGCAAGGTCTGGTGAGCTGAGCGCGCCCACCTTCTCCCTAGCAAGCAAGCATTTTGTAATGAAAAGAGCAAAGTAATGCACCGCAGGAAAATGCAAACCAACGGCAGTGATAGCTGACACCCCTCTCACATCTCCCACTGTCAAAGTGTGATAAAAGGCCTCAAACTCATCCGGCCTAGGCTCGGCTAAGCTCCCATTAGAGGGGATCATGCATATGTTACAAAATTCAGTAAGTGGTATCTGATGGTTTTCAACATATAAATCAATACTCACTTTAGGAGGATTATTCCTAGGAAAGAAGGTAAAGCTTTGAACAAAGATATTTGTGAGGATTTGGTGCTGTTCACACTCATCTGTGATGAAGTCGATGAGGCCGCATTAGCAGCATATTGTGTGAACTCCTAAAGGATTCCAGCCTCTTCCAAGAACGGGGTGTGCGGCCATTCACACGTCCGTACTTCCACCAACCTTCGGGGGTGAAGATCATTATCAGATGACTCCCCAATAACACCCTTGGAGTTCTTCTTAGAGCCAAACTTCCTAAAGATATTCATGGTTTTCCTATGAACAAAACTCTGACATTTATTAGCCCACAAAATTTTCTTCACAAAACTTCACAAAAATAATACCAACTACTCATAGGGATACATAGAGGCCATAGCAAGCATTCAAACTACTTAGAACACTAAGAATTCAACATGCAAACTCATCTACAATAGCACCAAAAGTAGCTAGTTATTCAAAATATAAACCACTAAAACAAAAAATAATTGGACAAATGGTGGAGTCACATACCAAGCAATAATCCCCCGAAACAGTTTCAGAAATGGAGCTTCGAGCAAAGAGATCGAAATTCGCGGGTTTGATAGCAAGAACTCGGGAGAGAGAGCAATGGAGATTTTTTCTGGAGGTAGGTGATGATGTGGTATGAAGAGATAAGTGAGGGGCCTACATGGGGACCATAACCCACCAGGGCGCGCCTGTGGGTCCTGGCATGCCCAGGTGGGTTGTGCCCACCTGGTGCACCTCCCTCCGATGTTATTTGCACAAAAAATTCAGAAATATTCAGAAAAAATTGTATTAAATTTTCAGGGCATTCTGAGAACTTCTATTTTTGGGTCATTTTTTATTGCACGGGAAAATCAGAAAACAGACAAAACATGGCATTTTATTTTATTTAACTAATAAAAACAGAGAATAAAAAGTAGGGACATAAGGTAGTGCTTACTAAATTCATCAACTTCATACCGCTCAAAAATGATCCATTAATAAGGTTGATCAAGTCTTATTAACAACCACTTTCGATTTAGCATGAAACCGAAGAACTTTCGTAAATCACTAAGTTACCTCAATGGGATATGAATGTCCCCAGCAATAAGCATTTCATATTTCTTTTTGACAATAGGTAAGGGTATTTGAAAGAGATTTTTCAATAACATTAATACCATTCACTTGGAATTGTTTCTTCGGGAAGTGCACCACATGATCATTACCATTAATATGAAAAGTGACCTTGCTTTTATTGCAATCAATAACATCCCCTGAAGTATTCAAGAAGGGTCTATCAAGAATAATCGACATGTTGTCATCCTCGGGCATCTCAGGTATAACAAAGTCACTCGAAATAGTAACATTAGCAACAACAACGGGCACATCCTCACAAATACCGATAGGTATGGCAGTTGATTTGTCAGCCATTTGCAAAGATATTTCAGTAGGTGTGAGTTTATTCAAATCAAGTCTTTTATATAAAGAGAAAGGCATAACACTAACACCAGCTCCTAAATCACACAAAGCAGTTTTCACATAATTCTTTTTGATGGAGCAAGGTATAGTTGGTATTCCCGGATCTCCAAGTTCTTTAGGTACTCCATCCTTAAAAGTATAATTAGCAAGCATGGTGGAGATTTCAGCTTCCGGTATTTTTCTCTTATTTGTGATGATGTCTTTCATATACATTGCATAAGGAGGCATTTTCAAGATATCAGTCAAGCGAGTACGCAAAAATACTGGCCTCAGCATTTCAGCAAAGCGTTCAAATTCTTCATCATCATTCTTTTTAGTTGGCTTAGGTGGAAAAGGCATAGGTTTTTGAACCCACGGTTCTCTTTCTTTACCGTGTTTTCTAGCAATGAAGTCTCTTTTACCATACCTTTTATTCTTAGTTTGTGGGTTATCAAGATCAACAGGTGGTTCTATCTGAACATCATTGTCTGGCTCTTTATTATTTGGTTGAGAGCCTGCATGAACATCAGCATTATCTTTTTCATTATCACTAGGTGGATGTTCATTACCAGACTGAGTTTCAACATCAGAGATAGAAGTTTCATTATCATTATCAGGAGGTTTTTCTATTTCAGGTTCACTAGGAGCATGCAACGTCCTATCATTTTTCTTTTTCTTTTTCTTTTTAGAAGAAGTAGGTGCACTAGTGTTAGCTCTTTCTGAATCTTGTTCAATTCTTTTTGGGTGTCCCTCGGGATAAAGTGGTTCCTGGGTCATTTTTCCTCCTCTAGTTGCAATTCTAACAGCAAAGTCATGCATACTATTATTCATTTCATCAAGCAATTCTCTTTGAGATTTAGCAACTTGTTCTAACTAAGTTTGAACCACAGAAGCATGCTTTCCAACACCTCTAACATCATTTGATATTCTAAATAACAAGTCACTCAAGCGAGCAATCATATCAGAATTGTATTTCAACTGTTTCATAACATTTGCATGGAAGTGATCTTGTTTTCTAATATAGTTTTAAACTCATAAAGGCATTGGCTAGGATGCATATTGTGAGGATTCTCATTACCATTGAACTTCATTAGAGAATTTACCTCTACCACCTTAGGCAGTGGTGGTGGATTAAGCCCATATATTTCTTCAATAGGAGGTAAATTTTTAACATCCTTAGCTTTAATACCTTTTTCCTTCATAGATTTCTTTGCCTCTTGCATATCTTCAGGATTGAGATATAATATACCCCTCTTCTTCGGAGTGGGTTTAGGCAGTGGTTCAGGAAGAGTCCAATCATCATAATTTTTTAATATGTTATTCAATAATTCTTCAACTTGTCCAACAGTTCATTCCCTGAAAACACAACCAGCACAACTATCTAGGAAGTCCATAGAAGCATTGGTTAGTCCATTATAGAAGATATCAAGTATTTCATTTTTCTTAAGAGGATGATCTTGCAAAGCATTAAGTAATTGGCAAAGCCTCACCCAAGCTTGTGGGACACTCTGTTCTTTAATTTGAACAAAGTTAAATATTTCCTACAAGGCAGCTTGTTTCTTATGAGTAGGGAAATATTTTTCAGAGAAGTAATAAATCATATCCTGGGGACTACTGATACGTCTCCAACGTATCTATAATTTTTGATTGCTCCATGCTATATTATCTACTGTTTTGGGCAATATTGGGCTTTATTATCCACTTTTATATTACTTTTGGGACTAACCTATTAACAGGAGGCCCAACCCAGATTTGCTGTTTTATGCCTATTTTAGTGTTTTGAAGAAAAGGAATATCAGACGGAGTCGAAACGGAACGAAATCAACTGGAGAAGTTATTTTTGCAAGGAAACACACCTGATGGACTTGGACCCCACGTCAGAAAATACGGGAGCTGCCCATGAGGGTGGGGGCGTGCCCACCCCCCTAGGGCGTGCCCCCTGCCTCGTGGGGCCCCCGTGGCTCCCCTGACGTGCTTCTTCTGCCTATATAACTCCATATACCCTAAAACTTCCAGAACGCAACATAGATCAGGAGTTCCGCCGCCAGAAGCCTCCGTAGCCACCGAAAACCAATCTAGACCCGTTTCGGCACCCTGCCGGAGGGGGCAATCCCTCTTCGGTGGCCATCTTCATCATCCCGGTGCTCTCCATGACGAGGAGGGAGTAGTTCTCCCTCGGGGCTGAGGGTATGTACCAGTAGCTATGTGTTTGATCTCTCTCTCTCGTGTTCTTGAGATGGTACGATCTTGATGTATCGCGAGCTTTGCTATTATAGTTGGATCTTATGTTTCTCCTCCCCCTCTTCTCTCTTGTTATGAATTGAGTTTTCCCCTTGAAGTAATCTTATCGGATTGAGTCTTTAAAGATTTGAGAACACTTGATGTATGTCTTGCCGTGGATATCTGTGGTGACAATGGGATACCACGTGCCACTTGATGTATGTTAAGGTGACCAACTTGCGGGTTTCGTGACATTGGGAACCTATGCATAGGGGTTGGCACACGTTTTCGTCGTGATTCTCCGGTAGAACTTTGGGGCACTCTATGAGGTTCTATGTGTTGGTTGAATAGATGAATCTGAGATTGTGTGATGCATATCGTATAATCATACCCACGGATACTTGAGGTGACATTGGAGTATCTAGGTGACATTAGGGTTTTTGTTGATTTGTGTCTTAAGGTGTTATTCTAGTACGAACTCTAGGGCTGTTTGTGACACTTATAGGAATAACCCAACGGATTGATTGGAAAGAATAACTTTGAGGTGGTTTCGTACCCTACCATAATCTCTTCGTTCGTTCTCCGCTATTAGTGACTTTGGAGTGACTCTTTGTTGCATGTTGAGGGATAGTTATGTGATCCAATTATGATATTATTGTTGAGGGAACTTGCACTAGCAAAAGTATGAACCCTAGGCCTTATTTCCACGCATTTCAATACCGTTTACGCTCACTTTTATCACTTGCTACCTTGCTGTTTTTATTATTTCAGATTACAAATACCTTTATCTACTATCCATATACCACTTGTTTCACCATCTCTTTGCCGAACTAGTGCATCTATACAATTTACCATTGTATTGGGTGTGTTGGGGACACAAGAGACTCTTTGTTATTTGGTTGCAGGGTTGCTTGAGAGAGACCATCTTCATCCTACGCCTCCCATGGATTGATAAACCTTAGGTCATCCACTTGAGGGAAATTTGCTACTGTCCTACAAACCTCTGCACTTGGAGGCCCAACAATGTCTACAAGAAGAAGGTTGTGTAGTAGACATCAAGCTCTTTCCTGGCACCGTTGCCGGGGAGGTGAGTGCTTGAAGGTATATCTTTAGATCTTGCAATCGAGTCTTTTAGTTTCTTGTTTTATCACTAGTTTAGTTTATAAAAGGAAACTATAAAAAATGGAATTTAGTTTGTCTCATACGCTTCACCTTTTTAATATCTTTCATGAGTATGATGGAAAGGATAATTGTGCTCAAGTGCTAGAAAAAGAAATCTATAGAATGTTTGGCACTAAATATTTGAATGATGAGCATGATTGCAATGTTGTTAGTATGAATTCCTTGAATATCCATGATGCTAATGATATGCAAAGCCACAAGCTTGGGGAAGCTATGTTTGATGAAGATGATATTTTTTGTCCCCCAAGTTTTGATGAGCAAATTTATTATGATGAAAGCATGCCTCCTATCTATGATGATTATTGTGATGACTTGTATGATATTAAGAATAATGATATCCATGAAACTTGTCATCATGATTTTAGTTTTCAGTTGGATTATGCCTCACATGATAATTATTTTGTTGAGTTTGCTCCCACTATTATTCATGAGAAGAATTTTGCTTATGTGGAGAGTAATAAAATTTCTATGCTTGTAGATCATGAAAAGAATGCTTTTGGTGCTGGATATATTGTTGAATTCATTCATGATGCTACTGAAAATTAATATGAGGGAGGAATATATGCTTGTAGGAGTTGCAATAATATCAAGTTTCCTCTCTATGTGCTTAAAGTTTTGAAGTTGTGCTTGTTTTGCCTTCCTATGCTAGTTGATTATTGCTCCCATAAGTTGTTTGCTCACAAAATCCCTATGCATAGGAAGTGGGTTAGGCTTAAATGTGCTAGTCATATTCTTCATGATGCTCTCTTTATGTTTCAATCCCTATCCTTTATGTGAGCATCATTGAAATCATCATGCCTAGCTAGGGGCATTAAACGATAGTGCTTGTTGGGAGGCAACCCAATTTTATTTTTGTTCCTTGCATTTTGTTCCTGTTTAGTAATAAATAATTCATCTATCATCTTCTTAGATGTGGTTTTATGCTTTTAATTAGTGTGTGTGCCAAGTAGAACCTTTGGGAAGACTTGGGGAAAGTCTTGTTGATCATGCTGTCAAAAACAGAAACTTTAGCGCTCACGAGAATTGCTGCCATTTTTATTTGGGGAGTGATATTTAGTTAATTATTTTTGAAAATGATTAATATATAAATTCCTCAGGTCCAGAAATTTATTTGAGAATTTTATGAGTTCCAGAAGTATACATTTGATCCAGATTACTACAGACTGTTCTGTTTTTGACAGATTCTGTTTTTCATGTGTTGTTTACTTATTTTGATGAATCTATGGCTAGTAAAATAGTTTATAAACCATATAGAAGTTGGAATACAGTAGGTTTAACATGAATATAAATAAAGAATGAGTTCATTACAATACCTTGAAGTGGTGATTTATTTTCTTATACTAACGGAGCTCACGAGTTTTCTACTTTAAGTATTGTGTTGTGAAGTTTTAAAGTTTTGGGTAAGGATTCGATGGACTATGGAATAAGGAGTGGAAAGAGCCTAATCTTGGGGATGCCCAAGGCACCCCAAGGTAATATTCAAGGACAACCAAGAGCCTAAGCTTGGGGATGC
The DNA here is from genome assembly GCF_018294505.1 of Triticum aestivum. Lineage (NCBI taxonomy): Eukaryota > Viridiplantae > Streptophyta > Magnoliopsida > Poales > Poaceae > Triticum > Triticum aestivum. The sequence continues at coordinate 549,720,698 of NC_057800.1, read as the reverse complement.
CCCGGAAGGCATCCCCTCCTTCGTCTTTGTTCATCGATAACTTTACTTGGAGCTATATTTTTATTCTCCACATGATATGTGTTTTGCTTGGAGCGTCAATTTATTTTTGCTTGCTGTTATTTAGAACAATATTTTTCATCTTTTATTTCAATAAAAGAGGCATTGATAGCCTTTACTATGCCTATGTTACAAGTATACATGTTGCTGTTTGAAAACAGAAAGTTTACCGCTGTTGCAATAATTCCCTAGAAAAGTCAGAATGTGATATAATGTTGAAACCTTTTTCATATTAAGATCTGATAAATTTACTACAGTGGGAATTTTCTTTCATAATTTTTGGAGCTAGGGAAGTATGGATGTTGCAGCATTCTTTACAGACTATCCTGTTTAGGCAGATTGTTGTTATGTTTGCATATGTTTGCCTCTTTAATGATTCTATTTGAGGATAGGACTATTAAATATGCAGAGGCATTTAGTATGCAATGTTGAATAATAATTTTAGTGATTTTATACAGTAGAGTATGATAAAGTTTTTGCAATGGTTTATACTAACCTATCTCACGAGCCCTTGTTGAGTTTTGTGTGGATGAAGCTTTTGAGATTTAGGGAGACCGTGATATGAGAGGAATTAAGGAGACACAAAAGCTCAAGATTGGGGATGCCCAAGGCATCCCAAGATAATATTTCAAGAAGTCTCAAGCATCTAAGCTTGGGGATGCCCCGGTTGGCATCCCACCTTTCTTCTTCAACAATTATCGGTTAGTATCAGTTGATCCTAAGTTTTTGCTTCTTCACATGATGTTTGCTATTCTTAGATGTCATTTTATTTTGCTTTGCTTGCTGTTTGAATAGAGTACCAAGATCTGAAATTATTAAATGTTAGAGAGTATTCACATAGTTGCATAATTATTCAACTACTCATTGATCTTCACTTATATCTTTCGGAGTAGTTTGTCATTTGCTCTAGTGCTTCACTTATATCATTTTAGAGCATGGTGGTAGTTTTATTTTGAAGAAATATATGAACTCTCATGCTTCACTTATATTATTTTGCGAGTCTTAAATAGCATGGTAATTTGCTTAAAATCCTAATATGCTAGGTATTCAAGAATAATAAAATTCTCTTATGAGTGTGTTGAATACTATGAGAAATTTGATACTTGATAATTGTTTTGAGATATGGAAATGGTGATATTAGAGTCATGCTAGTTGAGTAGTTGTGAATTTGATAAATACTTGTGTTGAAGTTTGTGATTCCCGTAGCATGCACGTATGGTGAACCATTATGTGATGAAGTCGGAGCATGATTTATTTATTGATTGCCTTCCTTATGAGTGGCGGTCGAGGACGAGCGATTGTATTTTCCTACCAATCTATCCCCCTAGGAGCATGCGCGTAGTACTTTGTTTCGATAACTAATAGACTTTTGCAATAAGTATGTGAGTTCTTTATGACTGATGTTGAGTCCATGGATTATACGCACTCTCACCCTTCCACCATTGCTAGCCTCTCTAGTACCGTGCAACTTTCACCGGTACCATAAACCTGAAGGAAATATGCCCTAGAGGCAATAATAAAGTTATTATTTATTTCCTTATATCATGATAAATGTTTATTATTCATGCTAGAATTGTATTAACCGGAAACATAATACATGTGTGAATACATAGACAAACTTAGTGTCACTAGTATGCCTCTACTTGACTAGCTCGTTAATCAAAGATGGTTATGTTTCCTAACCATGAACAAAGTGTTGTTATTTGATTAACAAGGTCACATCATTAGTTGAATGATCTGATTGACATGACCCATTCCATTAGCTTAGCACCCGATCGTTTAGTATGTTGCTATTGCTTTCTTCATGACATATAGATGTTCCTATGACTATGAGATTATGCAACTCCCGTTTGCCGGAGGAACACTTTGGGTGCTACCAAACGTCACAACGTAACTGGGTGATTATAAAGGAGCATTACAGGTGTCTCCAAAGGTAGATGTCGGGTTGGCGTATTTCGAGATTAGGATTTGTCACTCCGATTGTCAGAGAGGTATCTCTGGGCCCTCTCGGTAATGCACATCACTTAAGCCTTGCAAGCATTGCAACTAAATGAGTTAGTTGTGGGATGATGTATTACAGAACGAGTAAAGAGACTTGCCGGTAACGAGATTGAACTAGGTATAGGAATACCGACGGTCGAGTCTCGGGCAAGTAACATACCGATGACAAAGGGAACAACGTATGTTGTTATGCGGTCTGACCGATAAAGATCTTCGTAGAATATGTAGGAGCCAATATGGGCATCCAGGTCCCGCTATTGGTTATTGACCGGAGACGTGTCTCGGTCATGTCTACATTGTTCTCGAACCCGTAGGGTCCGCACGCTTAAGGTTACGATGACAGTTATATTATGAGTTTATGCATTTTGATGTACCGAAGGTTGTTCGGAGTCTCGGATGTGATCACGGACATGACGAGGAGTCTCGAAATGGTCGATACATAAAGATTGATATATTGGAAGCCTATGTTTGGATATCGGAAGTGTTCCGGGTGAAATCGGGATTTTACCGGAGTACCGGGAAGGTTACCGGAACCCCCCGGGAGCTAAATGGGCCATGATGGGCCTTAGTGGAAAAGAGAAGAGGCAGCCCTACATGGGCTGTGCACCTCCCCCTTCCCCTAGTCCTATTAGGACTAGGAGAGGTGGCCGGCCCCCTCCTTCTCTTTTCCCCCTCCGCGAATCCTATTCCAACTAGAATTGGGGGGGGAATCCTACTCCCAGAGGGAGTAGGACTCTCCTAGCGCGCCCCTTGTGGCCGGCCAGCCTCCCCCCCTTGGTCCTTTATATACTGAGGTAGAGGCACCCTAGAACACACAAGTTGATCCACGTGATCTATTCCTTAGCCGTGTGCGGTGCCCCCAGCCACCATATTCCTCGATTATACTGTAGCGGAGTTTAGGCGAAGCCCTGCTGCTATAGTGCATCAAGATCGTCACCACGCCGTCGTGCTGACGGAACTCTTCCCCGACACTTTGCTGGATCGGAGTCCGGGGATCGTCATCGAGCTGAACGTGTGCTCGAACTCGAAGGTGCCGTAGTGTCGGTGCTTGATCGGTCGGATCAGGAAGACGTACGACTACTTCCTCTATGTTGCGTCAATGCTTCCGCAGTCGGTCTGCGTGGGTACATAGACAACACTCTCCCCTCTCGTTGCTATGCATCACATGATCTTGCGTGAGCGTAGGAATTTTTTTGAAATTACTACGAAACCCAACAGTGGCATCCGAGCCTAGGTTATTTATGTTGATGTTATATGCACGAGTAGAACACAAGTGAGTTGTGGGCGATATAAGTCATACTGCCTACCAGCATGTCATACTTTGGTTCGGCGGCATTGTTGGACGAGACGACCCGGACCAACATTACGCGTACGCTTACACGAGACTGGTTCCCCCGACGTGCTTTGCACATAGGTGGCTTGCGGGCGACTGTCTCTCCAACTTTAGTTGAACCGAGTATGGCTACGCCCGGTCCTTGCGAAGGTTAAAATGGAGTCTATTTGACAAACTATCGTTGTGGTTTTGATGCGTAGGTGAGATTGGTTCTTGCTTAAGCCCGTAGCAGCCACGTAAAACTTGCAACAACAAAGTAGAGGACGTCTAACTTGTTTTTGCAGGGCATGTTGTGATGTGATATGGTCAAGGCATGATGCTGAATTTTATTGTATGAGATGATCATGTTTTGTAACCGAGTTATCGGCAACTGGCAGGAGCCATAGGGTTGTCGTTTTATTGTATGCAATGCAATCGCGATGTAATGCTTTACTTTATTACTAAACGATAGTGATAGTCGTGGAAGCATAAGATTGGCGAGACGACAACGATGCTATGATGGAGATCAAGGTGTCGCGCCGGTGACGATGGTGATCACGATGGTGCTTCGGAGATGGAGATCACAAGCACAAGATGATGATGGCCATATCATATCACTTATATTGATTGCATGTGATGTTTATCCTTTTATGCATCTTATCTTGCTTTGATTGACGGTAGCATTATAAGATGATCTCTCACTAAATTATCAAGAAGTGTTCTCCCTGAGTATGCACCGTTGCGAAAGTTCTTCGTGCTGAGACACCACGTGATGATCGGGTGTGATAGGTTCTACGTTCAAATACAATGGGTGCAAAACAGTTGCACACGCGGAACACTCAGGTTATACTTGACGAGCCAAGCATATACAGATATGGCCTCGGAACACGGAGACCGAAAGGTCGAGCGTGAATCATATAGTAGATATGATCAACATAACGACGTTCACCATTGAAAACTACTCCATCTCACGTGATGATCGGTTATGGTTTAGTTAATTTGGATCACGTAATCACTTAGAGGATTAGAGGGATGTCTATCTAAGTGGGAGTTCTTTAATAAATTTGATTAACTGAACTTAAACTTATCATGAACTTAGTACCTGATAGTATCTTGCTTGTTTATGTTGATTGTAGATAGATGGCTCGTGTTGTTGTTCCGTTGAATTTTAATGCGTTCCTTGAGAAAGCAAAGTTGAAAGATGATGGTAGCAATTACACGGACTGGGTCCGTAACTTGAGGATTATCCTCATTGCTGCACAGAAGAATTACGTCCTGGAAGCACCGCTGGGTGCCAGGCCTGCTGCAGGAGCAACGCCGGATGTTATGAACGTCTGGCAGAGCAAAGCTGATGACTACTCGATAGTTCAGTGTGCCATGCTTTACGGCTTAGAATCGGGACTTCAACAACGTTTTGAACGTCATGGAGCATATGAGATGTTCCAGGAGTTGAAGTTAATATTTCAAGCAAATGCCCGGATTGAGAGATATGAAGTCTCCAATAAGTTCTATAGCTGCAAGATGGAGGAGAACAGTTCTGTCAGTGAGCATATACTCAAAATGTCTGGGTATAATAATCACTTGATTCAATTGGGAGTTAATCTTCCAGATGATTGCGTCATTGACAGAATTCTCCAATCACTGCCACCAAGCTACAAGAGCTTCGTGATGAACTATAATATGCAAGGGATGAACAAGACTATTCCCGAGCTCTTCGCGATGCTGAAAGCTGCGGAGGTAGAAATCAAGAAGGAGCATCAAGTGTTGATGGTCAACAAGACCACTAGTTTCAAGAAAAAGGGCAAAGGAAAGAAGAAGGGGAACTTCAAGAAGAACGGCAAGCCAGTTGCTGCTCAAGAGAAGAAACCCAAGTCTGGACCTAAGCCTGAAACTGAGTGCTTCTACTGCAAGCAGACTGGTCACTGGAAGCGGAACTGCCCCAAGTATTTGGCGGATAAGAAGGATGGCAAGGTGAACAAAGGTATATGTGATATACATGTTATTGATGTGTACCTTACTAATGCTCGCAGTAGCACCTGGGTATTTGATACTGGTTCTGTTGCTAATATTTGCAACTCGAAACAGGGGCTACGGATTAAGCGAAGATTGGCTAAGGACGAGGTGACGATGCGCGTGGGAAACGGTTCCAAAGTCGATGTGATCGCGGTCGGCACGCTACCTCTACATCTACCTTCGGGATTAATATTAGACCTAAATAATTGTTATTTGGTGCCAGCGTTGAGCATGAACATTATATCTGGATCTTGTTTAATGCGAGACGGTTATTCATTTAAATCAGAGAATAATGGTTGTTCTATTTATATGAGTAATATCTTTTATGGTCATGCACCCTTGAAGAGTGGTCTATTCTTATTGAATCTCGATAGTAGTAATACACATATTCATAATGTTGAAGCCAAAAGATGCAGAGTTGATAATGATAGTGCAACTTATTTGTGGCACTGCCGTTTAGGTCATATCGGTGTAAAGCGCATGAAGAAACTCCATACTGATGGACTTTTGGAACCACTTGATTATGAATCACTTGGTACTTGCGAACCGTGCCTCATGGGCAAGATGACCAAAACACCGTTCTCCGGTACTATGGAGAGAGCAACAGATTTGTTGGAAATCATACATACAGATGTATGTGGTCCGATGAATATTGAGGCTCGTGGCGGATATCGTTATTTTCTCACCTTCACAGATGATTTAAGCAGATATGGGTATATCTACTTTATGAAACATAAGTCTGAAACATTTGAAAAGTTCAAGGAATTTCAGAGTGAAGTTGAAAATCATCGTAACAAGAAAATAAAGTTTCTACGATCTGATCGTGGAGGAGAATATTTGAGTTACGAGTTTGGTGTACATTTGAAAAATTGTGGAATAGTTTCGCAACTCACGCCACCCGGAACACCTCAGCGTAATGGTGTGTCCGAACGTCGTAATCGTACTTTACTGGATATGGTGCGATCTATGATGTCTCTTACTGATTTACCGCTATGGTTTTGGGGATACGCTCTAGAGACGGCCGCATTCACGTTAAATAGGGCACCATCAAAATCTGTTGAGATGACACCTTATGAACTGTGGTTTGGCAAGAAACCAAAGTTGTCATTTCTAAAAGTTTGGGGCTGCGATGCTTATGTGAAAAAGCTTCAACCTGATAAGCTCGAACCCAAATCGGAGAAATGTGTCTTCATAGGATATCCAAAGGAAACTATTGGATACACCTTCTATCACAGATCCGAAGGCAAGACTTTTGTTGCTAAATTCGGAAACTTTCTAGAGAAGGAGTTTCTCTCGAAAGAAGTGAGTGGGAGGAAAGTAGAACTTGACGAGGTAACTGTACCTACTCCCTTATTGGAAAGTAGTACATCACAGAAAACTGTTCCTGTGACACCTACACCAGTTAGTGAGGAAGTTAATGATAATGATCACGAAACTTCAGAACAAGATACTACTGAACCTCGTAGATCAACCAGAGTAAGATCCGCACCAGAGTGGTACGGTAATCCTGTTCTGGAAGTCATGCTACTAGATCATGATGAACCTACGAACTATGAAGAAGCGATGATGAGCCCAGATTCCGCAAAGTGGCTTGAAGCCATGAAATCTGAGATGGGATCCATGTATGAGAACAAAGTATGGACTTTGGTTGACTTGCCCGATGATCGGCAAGCAATTGATAATAAATGGATCTTCAAGAAGAAGACTGACGCTGATGGCAATGTTATTGTCTACAAAGCTCGACTTGTCGCAAAAGGTTTTCGACAAGTTCAAGGGATTGACTACGATGAGACCTTCTCACCCGTAGCGATGCTTAAGTCTATCTGAATCATGTTAGCAATTGCCGCATTTTATGATTATGAAATTTGGCAGATGGTTGTCAAAACTACATTCCTGAATGGATTTCTAGAAGAAGAGTTGTATATGATGCAACCAGAAGGTTTTGTCGATCCAAAGGGAGCTAACAAAGTGTGCAAGCTCCAGCGATCCATTTATGGACTGGTGCAAGCCTCTCGGAGTTGGAATAAACGTTTTGATAGTGTGATCAAAGCATTTGGTTTTATACAGACTTTTGGAGAAGCCTGTATTTACAAGAAAGTGAGTGGGAGCTCTGTAGCATTTCTGATATTATATGTGGATGACATATTATTAATTGGAAATGATATAGAATTTCTGAATAGCATAAAGGGATACTTGAATAAGAGTTTTTCAATGAAATACCTCGGTGAAGCTGCTTACATATTAGGCATTAAGATATATAGAGATAGATCAAGACGCTTAATTGGACTTTCACAAACAACATACCTTGACAAAATTTTGAAGAAGTTCAAAATGGATCAAGCAAAGAAAGGATTCTTGCCTGTGTTACAAGGTGTGAAATTGAGTAAGACTCAATGCCCGACCACTGCAGAAGATAGAGAGAATGTGAAAGATGTTCCCTATGCATCAGCGATAGGATCTATCATGTATGCAATGCTGTGTACCAGACCTGATGTGTGCCTTGCTATAAGTCTAGCAGGGAGGTACCAAAGTAATCTAGGAGTGGATCACTGGACAGCGGTCAAGTACATCCTGCAATTCCTGAAAAGGACTAAGAATATGCTTCTCGTATATGGAGGTGACAAAGAGCTCATCGTAAATGGTTACGTTAATGCAAGCTTTGACACTGATCCGGACGATTCTAAATCGCAAACCGGATACGTGTTTACATTAAACGGTGGAGCTGTCAGTTGGTGCAGTTCTAAACAAAGCGTCATAGCGGGATCTACATGTGAAGTGGAGTACATAGCTGCTTTGGAAGCGGCAAATGAAGGAGTCTGGATGAAGGAGTTCATATCCGATCTAGGTGTCATACCTAGTGCATCGGGTCCAATGAAAATCTTTTGTGACAATACTGGTGCAATTGCCTTGGCAAAGGAATCCAGATTTCACAAGAGAACCAAGCACATCAAGAGACGCTTCAATTCCATCCGGGATCTAGTCCAGGTGGGAGACATAGAGATTTGCAAGATACATACGGATCTGAATGTTGCAGACCCGTTGACTAAGCCTCTTCCACGAGCAAAACATGATCAGCACCAAGGCTCCATGGATGTTAGAATCATTACTGTATAATCTAGATTATTGACTCTAGTGCAAGTGGGAGACTGAAGGAAATATGCCCTAGAGGCAATAATAAAGTTATTATTTATTTCCTTATATCATGATAAATGTTTATTATTCATGCTAGAATTGTATTAACCGGAAACATAATACATGTGTGAATACATAGACAAACTTAGTGTCACTAGTATGCCTCTACTTGACTAGCTCGTTAATCAAAGATGGTTATGTTTCCTAACCATGACAAAGTGTTGTTATTTGATTAACGAGGTCACATCATTAGTTGAATGATCTGATTGACATGACCCATTCCATTAGCTTAGCACCCGATCGTTTAGTATGTTGCTATTGCTTTCTTCATGACATATACATGTTCCTATGACTATGAGATTATGCAACTCCCGTTTGCCGGAGGAACACTTTGGGTGCTACCAAACGTCACAACGTAACTGGGTGATTATAAAGGAGCATTACAGGTGTCTCCAAAGGTAGATGTTGGGTTGGCGTATTTCGAGATTAGGATTTGTCACTCCGATTGTCGGAGAGGTATCTCTGGGCCCTCTCGGTAATGCACATCACTTAAGCCTTGCAAGCATTGCAACTAAATGAGTTAGTTGCGGGATGATGTATTACAGAACGAGTAAAGAGACTTGCCGGTAACGAGATTGAACTAGGTATAGGAATACCGACGATCGAATCTCGGGCAAGTAACATACCGATGACAAAGGGAACAACGTATGTTGTTATGCGGTCTGACCGATAAAGATCTTCGTAGAATATGTAGGAGCCAATATGGGCATCCAGGTCCCGCTATTGGTTATTGACCGGAGACGTGTCTCGGTCATGTCTACATTGTTCTCGAACCCGTAGGGTCCGCACGCTTAAGGTTACGATGACAGTTATATTATGAGTTTATGCATTTTGATGTACCGAAGGTTGTTCGGAGTCCCGGATGTGATCACGGACATGACGAGGAGTCTCGAAATGGTCGAGACATAAAGATTGATATATTGGAAGCCTATGTTTGGATATCGGAAGTGTTCCGGGTGAAATCGGGATTTTACCGGAGTACCGGGAAGGTTACCGGAACCCCCCCGGGAGCAAAATGGGCCATGATGGGCCTTAGTGGAAAAGAGAAGAGGCAGCCCTACACGGGCTGCGCACCTCCCCCTTCCCCTAGTCCTATTAGGACTAGGAGAGGTGGCCGGCCCCCTCCTTCTCTTTTCCCCCTCCGCGAATCCTATTCCAACTAGGATTGGGGGGGAATCCTACTCCCAGAGGGAGTAGGACTCTCCTGGCGCGCCCCTTGTGGCCGGCCAGCCTCCCCCCCTTGGTCCTTTATATACTGAGGTAGAGGCACCCTAGAACACACAAGTTGATCCACGTGATCTATTCCTTAGCCGTGTGCGGTGCCCCCAGCCACCATATTCCTCGATTATACTATAGCGGAGTTTAGGCGAAGCCCTGCTGCTATAGTGCATCAAGATCGTCACCACGCCGTCGTGCTGACGGAACTCTTCCCCGACACTTTGCTGGATCGGAGTCCGGGGATCTTCATCGAGCTGAACGTGTGCTCGAACTCGGAGGTGCCGTAGTTTCGGTGCTTGATCGGTCGGATCGGGAAGACGTACGACTACTTCCTCTACGTTGCATCAACGCTTCCGCAGTCGGTCTGCGTGGGTACGTAGACAACACTCTCCCCTCTCGTTGCTATGCATCACATGATCTTGCGTGAGCGTAGGAAATTTTTTGAAATTACTACGAAACCCAACAAATCCCACCATACACCTTCCTCAAAACAGCCACCATACCTACCTATTATGGCATTTCCATAGCCATTCCGAGATATATTGCCATGCAACTTTCCACCGTTCCGTTTACTATGACACGCTTCATCATTTTCATATTGCTTAGCATGATCATGTAGTTGACATTGTATTTGTGGCAAAGCCACCATTCATAATTCTTTCATACATGTCACTCATGAGTCATTGCACTTCCCGATACACCGCCGGAGGCATTCATATAGAGTCATATCTTGTTCTAAGTATCATGTTGTAATTCTTGAGTTGTAAGTAAATAAAAGTGTGATGATCATCATTATTAGAGCATTGTCCCAGTGAGGAAAGGATGATGGAGACTATGATTCCCCCACAAGTCGGGATGAGACTCCGGACGAAAAAAAGAGGCCATAAAAGGAGAAGGCCCAAATAAAAAATAAAAAATAAAAAAATAAGAGAAAAAGAGAGAAGGGGCAATGCTACTATCCTTTTACCCACTTGTGCTTCGAAGTAGCACCATGATCTTCATGATAGAGAGTCTCCTATGTTGTCACTTTCATATACTAGTGGGAATCTTTCATTATAGAACTTGGCTTGTATATTCCAATGATGGGCTTCCTCAAAATGCCCTAGGTCTTCATGAGCAAGCGAGTTGGATGTACACCCACTAGTTTCTTTTGTTGAGCTTTCATACATTTATAGCTCTAGTGCATCCGTTGCATGGCAATCCCTACTCACTCACATTGATATCTATTGTTGGGCATCTCCATAGCCCATTGATACGCCTAGTTGATGTGAGACTATATTCTCCCTTTTTGTCTTCTCCACAACCACCATTCTATTCCACCTATAGTGCTATGTCCATGGCTCACGCTCATGTATTGCGTGAAGATTGAAAAAGTTTGAGAACATCAAAAGTATGAAACAATTGCTTGGCTTGTCATTGGGGTTGTGCATGATTTAAATATTTTGTGTGGTGAAGATGGAGCATAGCCAGACTATATGATTTTGTAGGGATAGCTTTCTTTTGCCATGTTATTTTGAGAAGACATGATTGCTTTGTTAGGATGCTTGAAGTATTATTATTTCTATGTCAATATGAACTTTTGTCTTGAATCTTATGGATCTGAATATTCATATCACAATTAAGAAGAATTACATTGAAATTATGCCAACTAGCATTCCACATCAAAAATTATCTTTTTTATCATTTACCTACTCGAGGACGAGTAGGAATTAAGCTTGGGGATGCTTGATACGTCTCCAACGTATCTACAATTTTTGATTGCTCCATGCTATATTATCTACTGTTTTGGCCAACATTGGGCTTTATTATCCACTTTTATATTACTTTTGGGACTAACCTATTAACCGGAGGCCCAGCCCAGATTTGCTGTTTTATGCCTATTTCAGTGTTTTGAAGAAAAGGAATATCAGACGGAGTCGAAACGGAAGGAAATTAACTAGAGAAGTTATTTTTGGAAGGAAACACACCTAATGGACTTGGACCCCACGTCAGAAGATACGGGAGCTGCCCACGAGGGTGGGGGGCACACCCACCCCCCTAGGGTGCGCCCCCTGCCTCGTGGGGCCCCCGTGGCTCCCCTGACGTGCTTCTTCTGCCTATATAACTCCATATACCCTAAAACTTCCAGAACGCAACATATATCGGGAGTTCCGCCGCCAGAAGCCTTCGTAGCCACGAAAACAAATCTAGACCCGTTCCGGCACTCTGCCGGAGGGGGTAATCCCTCTCCGGTGGCCATCTTCATCATCCTGGAGCTCTCCATGATGAGGAGGGAGTAGTTCTCCCTCGGGGCTGAGGGTATGTACCAGTAGCTATGTGTTTGATATCTCTCTCTCGTGTTCTTGAGATGGTACGATCTTGATGTATCGCGAGCTTTGATATTATAGTTGGATCTTTTGTTTCTCCTCCCCCTCTTCTCTCTTGTAATGAATTGAGTTTTCCCCTTGAAGTAATCTTATCGGATTGAGTCTTTAAAGATTTGATAACACTTGATGTATGTCTTGCCGTGGATATCTATGGTGACAATGGGATACCACGTGCCACTTGATGTATGTTAAGGTGACCAACTTGCGGGTTTCGTTACATTGGGAACCTATGCATAGGGGTTGGCACACGTTTTCATTGTGATTCTCTGGTAGAACTTTGGGGCACTCTATGAGGTTCTATGTGTTGGTTGAATAGATGAATCTGAGATTGTGTGATGCATATCGTATAATCATACCCACGGAAACTTGAGGTGACATTGGAGTATCTAGGTGACATTAGGGTTTTGGTGGATTTGTGTCTTAAGGTGTTATTCTAGTACTAACTCTAGGGCTGTTTGTGACACTTATAGGAATAGCCCAATGGATTGATTGGAAAGAATAACTTTGAGGTGGTTTCGTACCCTACCATAATCTCTTCGTTCGTTCTCCACTATTAGTGACTTTGGAGTGACTCTTTGTTGCATGTTGAGGGATAGTTATGTGATCCAATTATGATATTATTGTTGAGGAAACTTGCACTAGCGAAAGTTTGAACCCTAGGCCTTATTTCCACGCATTGCAATACCGTTTACGCTCACTTTTATCACTTGCTACCTTGCTGTTTTTATTATTTCAGATTACAAATACCTTTATCTACTATCCATATACCACTTGTTTCACCATCTCTTCGCCGAACTAGTGCACCTATACAATTTACCATTGTATTGGGTGTGTTGGGGACACAAGAGACTCTTTGTTATTTGGTTGTAGGGTTGCTTGAGAGAGACCATCTTCATCCTACGCCTCCCACGGATTGATAAACCTTAGGTCACCCACTTGAGGGAAATTTGCTACTGTCCTACAAACCTCTGCACTTGGAGGCCCAACAACGTCTACAAGAAGAAGGTTGTGTAGTAGACATCAACTACGCACACAACCAGGAGTAAGAGTATTGTACCAAGCTTTAGCATCACCCTTTAATGATAAAGGAGATAATTTGAGAATAAAGTAATAGTGAGTTTTCTCATCATGAGTAATAAGGCTGGCTATGTCATTCAACTTAGTAAGATGTTCCACAACAGTTTCAGTTTCATAACCATAAAAAGGATCAGATTCAACCAAAGTAATTAACTCTGGGTTGACAGAGAATTCATAATCCTTATCATCAATAAAGATAGGTGAAGTAGCAAACTTAGGATCATATTTCATTCTAGCATTAAGAGATTTTTTCTTTATACTTGCATAATAATTTCTCTAGATCATCTCTATCTCTGCAAGCAAGAATATCTCTAGTTGTTTCCTCACTCATAACATAACCTTCTGGTACCTTAGGCAATTCATATCTAGGAGGGCTAGTTCTAGTAGGTGTTTCAGGAGTTTCAGTTTCAGGCTCATCATCAGATTCAACAGCATCATGTTGTATAACTCTAGCAATTTGTTTATCAAGAAAGTCACCAAGTGGCACATCGTCATTAAGAAAGGTACTAGCATCATCATAAGCATTATCCATAGCAGATGTAGCATCATCAATAACTTGCAACATATCAGAATTAATAGCATGTGGTGGTGTTGCAAGTTTACTTATAACAGAAGGTGAATATAAAGCAAAACTAGATGGCAATTCCTTACCTCCCCTCGTCTTTGAGGGAAAAATCTTAGTCTTAGCATCCTTCAGATTCTTCATAGTGATAATATGATAATAATCCCAAGTGACTCAACAAATATAGCTATATTCCCTGGCAACGGCACCAGAAAAAGGTCTTGATAACCCACTAGTATAGGGGATCGCAACAGTTTCGAGGGTAGAGTATTCAACCCAAATTTATATATTCGACACAAGGGGAGCCAAAGAATATTTGAAGGTATTAGCAGATGAGTTGTAAATTCAACCACACCTGGAGATTAATTATCTGCATCAAAGTGATCAGTAGCAATGTAGTATGATAGTTTTGATAATAGTAGCAACAGTAATGGTAATGGTAACAGTGATAGCAGTAATTTTGTAGCAAGTGTAACAGTGATGATAGCAGTAGTAACTTAGCAAGAACAATATAAGATAAATTCGTAGGCATTGGATCGGTGAATTGTTGGATGATATTCATCATGAGATAGTGATAACTTAGGGCGATACGGCACTAGCTCCAGTTCATCAATATAATGTAGGCATGTATTCCGTAAATAGTCATGCGTGCTTATGGAAAGAACTTGCATGACATCTTTTGTCCTACCCTCCCGTGGCAGCGGGGTCTATATTGGAAACTAAGGGATATTAAGGCCTCCTTTTAATAGAGAACCGGAACAAAGCATTAAGACAAGGTGAATACATGAAATCCTCAAACTACGGCCATCACCGGAGTGGTCCCGACTATTGTCACTCCGGGGTTGCCGGATCATAACACATAGTAGGTGACTATAACTTGCAAGATCGAATCTAGAACATGGATATAATGGTGATAACATAAACGGTTCAGATATGAAATCATGGCACTTGGGCCCAAAGTGACAAGCATTAAGCATGGCAAGTCATAGCAACATCAATCTAAGAACATAGTGGATACTAGGGATCAAGCCGTAACAAAACTAACTCTATTACATGATGAATCTCATCCAACTCCTCACCAACCAGCGAGCCTACGAAGGAATTACCACTACAAAAATACACTTCCAGATGATACGTGTTTGTCACAGTAGGTCACGTTTTTTGTCATGCATGTACATCCATGACAAATTTATGACAGAATCAAGATAGTCATACCTGTGCTGTCGTAGAAGTGTTCCATGACATTACAAAAATTATCGTCATGGAAGTGTCCACTTCCATGACGATAAATTGCATGTCACAGAAGTGCTTTCGTCAAGGGTGACCGACACGTGGCATCCACCATAACGGAACACCGTTAAGCTATCAGATCGGGTTTTGGATCCGATAACCCGTTAACAGCCCCGACCAATGGAAAATTTCCACGTGTAAAATTCTTATTGGCCGGATGAAACAC
This sequence comes from Triticum aestivum, assembly GCF_018294505.1. Taxonomy (NCBI): domain Eukaryota; kingdom Viridiplantae; phylum Streptophyta; class Magnoliopsida; order Poales; family Poaceae; genus Triticum; species Triticum aestivum. Next base: position 549,705,444 of record NC_057800.1, on the reverse strand, counting down.
GTGTCAGCTCGTCAGTGGGTCAGATAGGCGCCTATCATATGTCGACACGTGCCACGACCCACCACTGGCCCATTTAGCTTACAAAGCCGGCCTGTTTGACTTGGTCAAAAGTTAACGGGCTGGCCCATGAAAAGCCCGTTAACGGTCTCTTTGCAAATATCCCATTTTACGGCCCGTTAGGCACTAAAGGAAATCGGCCCAACAACATCATGTGGCCCGTCGAATATAACACCAGCCCATTTCACTTTTGGCCCATGTATGGCCCACGATGTCTTTCGGCCCATATGAGGCCTTCGTATCTTTCGGCCCTTTACAGGCCCACGGTGACTCTAGCCCATAATGAACAGTAATTTTCTTTGTACCCGTTAACGCCCGTGATTTACATGGGCCATTTCCAGCCCATGTTAGCTTTCGGCCTATTGACGGCCCATACGTTCTTGGGCTCCTTTTGGGCCCTCGATTACTTCCGGCTCGTTACTGGCATGTTCCCCTAATGGGCCAAATTCGGCCCATGGCAAGAGTCCGCCCGTTACTGGCATGTTCCCCAAATGGGCCAAATTCGGCGCATGGCAAGAGTCGGCCCGTTACTGGCCTGTTACCCTAATGGGACAAATTCGGCCCATGGCAACACTCGGCCCGTTTCTGGCCAGCCCGTCCTATATTCTGGCCCATTAACGACCCATTATGCCTGTGACAGAATTAAGCTTTTGCAGTCCTACGGCATGTTAACGGCCCGTTACCGTGCTGGGCCGATACCAATTATGCCCGATTACGGCCCATGTAGACCCATTTATCCGACGGCTCGAGGCCCACCGATTACAGGCCCATTTATTGACGGCCCGAAGCCCACCGATTACAGGCCCATTTATCGACGGCCCGTAGGAGACCCATGGATCCTATGGCCCGTATATGGCCCATGGGTAGTTGCGGCCACTAGAAAACCAGGGAAAAAGAAGACTAGGAAATAAATAAGGCCCAAACTAACGCTAGGCTATTAAGGCGATTGCACATATTACATCCACTCGGCATCAAAGATTGCCACTAGTGCAAATATAGGGAACACCCTACACTATACAAAAATGGCTTGCTGTTTTCTTTAGCCGGTGGCTGCACGTTAAGAATAAATTTTGTATTGCACCAAAACAAATTACAACTATATAACAAAAGGAAGGTTGGCATAAAACTTAACAGTCTAGCAGATAAATGCACCACCAGAAGTTCAGAAGCTCGGTTCATTTGACCTGACTGTTATGTTTTCATGCTGTATTGTCCGATGGAACACCATAACCCTCGCCTTCATTTCCCCTAGGCTCTTGAACAACATAGCAAATGTCTGATAGTCTGGTTTCAAAACCATGCATATCTTGACGACATTGAACAATGTTTCTCCTAGTTTCACAAAGGGCCTCTATTAGGGAATGGACTTGTGTCTGGAGCGCAGATACAACATTGCTTTGAGCTTGTATATCTTGATCATGAGGCAGTTTGGACGATATTGCCTTAACAACCAACCCAGTATTATGCAGGAATGTGCTTTTGGCATTGTTAGTGGACAGGTACTGACCCACTGCAGCAAGAGCTGACATTGCGGTTATAGTTGCCTCGCCACCTTCAGAAGGTGGTGGTTCCACCATTTTTTCCATAGCTTGCTGAAAAGTTGAGGTTTTACATTAGTAGTACCAGAACAGAAGATATTAAGGAGGCAGCAAAACCAAACAAAATAGCTTTGGTCTATATACAGAACTTATTCTGGTGAACCCATGTAAAATATTAGTTGTATTTTATTGCAAAGTACATAATAAAACCAGGTTCCAAACATATGACCATGTACTATCGCTAATGTATTGTCTATTTCTTCACATTGTATTGAGGGCTAAGGATAAAGAGACGAAGTTTATAATACGGTAAGCATAGTATGACATCATTCATATCACAAAACAACCGAGAACAGACAAACATGCAATTGTAATGTTGTGTGGGCAAGTCCAGCATAGAACTAGATTAGGGTCAAGATCAAAGGAACATCACTCCTCCCTTCTAAACCTTGTAAGGTGCAATGATACGCTAAGACAATTGTGTATAAAATTGAAAAGAGTAATAGACATTGGCTACAAACCATGCAGTTCAAGGCACAAGTCAGAGTAAGTAGTAGTTAAAAGGCATGAGGATTAAGGACTTACAACAGTGGCTTTGACTGGTGTAGTCATGCCCTTCTTCTTGCTGGTGTGACAGTCCTTGAAGATTTCCACATCATTTGGTTCAGGTACTTTTTGGTCCTTGCGGGCTTTCCTCTGCATTTCGAACAAGTCAATATAGATCTGATAATATGGTATAGCGAAAAGAGTGAAACAACAGCTAATTACAAGAGCCTCGTAGTGTGCAATATAGCTACGAGATCCTGTCGTCTATTGGAATTTCACTTTCGTACGGTTAGCCTTGTTTTTTTTGACAGAAAGACTGTAAGGGAACCCCTTACAGTATAATTGATGCAACAAACCCAAATTGCAAGTACCGTGCCTTGAACCTGGATGGGTGGGAAGGCATCAGCCCCTTCCTACCACTAGGTTATGCCTTAGTCTGCACGGTTGGCCTTGTTGTTTGAACAGTTCACCTACAAGAAGATAGATTTGTGTGGCACATGCGTCAATAGGACTTCAACATGTGATCTGATCACATATATATAATGTACCTGATACTTCGGATCAGACCACTGTTTAACAAGGCCCCTCCAGTCTTCATCCGACATATTTTCCACTGGAGATGTTTGGGAAAGTTCACTGTTAGCCTTGCCTTCAAAGTGAGTTTTCCTCAAGTTACAACGATACTGTCGCAGAGCAGACTTGAAAACATGGGTGCAAGCTTGTCTGGTTGCATCATCTTGGCTATCCAACTTGAACCTCATCTGTTGAAAATTATGGGAGTCTCATTATCAGCAACCTAGAAAGTATGGGACAGTGCAAGACGATATTACTAGTTTCCATACATAACCATACTTACAGATAAATGGTTGAGGAAGGTGTTGAACTGGGTTTCGTCTTTGTCATTCCTGTATTGAATCCATGTTGGGAGGATACGTACATGACACCTAACAGCAACCGCTGCCTCTGATACTAACTTGGCTGACTCTGTAGCATCACGTGGCCTTTTTAAACCTGCCTCAAAACGGATCTCCATTCTTCCTCCTCTAGATTTAGTTAACCTATCGAGCATTATCCCTGATGTTTGTTTCCTCTTGTGCCTAGGTGCTAGTCCAACAACAAACATAGGAAGTGTTAGTGTACATCAAACTGTGAGACTACATAAAAAGAAGCATGCAACTCTAACTTGACTCCAGCAACTACCTTCTTGTTGTTGAAGCTCACAAGGTTCATCTGATATTGCCAACTCGTCTTGTGTCAAGAGTGCTTGGGAAGTAGTGTCAGGTGGCAAGGGAGCTTGGGAATGTGCTGCTAGCTCAGTTGACGCACGAGTATGTCGTGCAGCTGGTAGTACTGTGGTAGGTGTTGCAAGAACTAGGGTTGTCTCTGCTTGTTTGGTGGCAGCTATTTGTTTCTGTTTGGCTTTTTTTGCAGCTCGTGTAGCATGGGATGCCGTGTTTGTAGAATTTTCCGCTGGACTTTCACCTTCTATTGCACCATCAGTACCAGCAGAATCTGCAGGATTCATCCGCTTCTCATTCCCTGCCATTCTCTGTTTCTTCCTCTTTCTCTGTGCCATGTTAAGTCAAGCCGACAAGAAAAACGAATAACAATTTAGTTCTTCAGAACAAATTTATGCGTGATGCTGACGAATAAAACTTTGATGTTAGACAGCCACATGATAGGAGGATGTAATATGTATGAAAAACAGGATGGAAGAGATAACCAGAACTATGATGTGTAAACTAAGAAGAAGACATTTCACCAAATTAGAAGCAATGCAATGGAAGGTAGACACCATATGAAAGATGTACAAATATCACTCTGCCAAGTTAACAGTGTCTCCGCATAAATGGCATTTAAACAAATGTGAAGCAATACAAGAAATAAATCATATGCAAGATGCAAACAACATCCCACTACCATGTTAGAGGTCTCTCATCATTAGTGCCATTGCATATTCATAGCATTGCATATTCACAGCTTATGATGTGTAAACTAAGAAGAAGGCATTTCAACAAATTAGAAGCAATGAAAGCTAGACACCATATGAAAGATGCAAATAATATCACTCTACCAAGTTAAAACTGTCTCGTCATAAGTGCCATTTCAACAAATTAGTAGTACAAGCTAGAAAAGAATGTGAGATGTAACCTATATCACACTCCAAAGTCAAACATGTCTTATGATAAGTGATTGTTGCAGGTTACACAACAGTAGTAATTTGATGTAAGAACATGGTGTGATAGACAGATATTATATGTTCTAGAAACAAGAACACGTGTCTTATTCAAGTATAATGTGTAAAGTAAGCAGATGGAATTCAACAAAATTAGAAGCAATACAAGCTAGACATCACACATAACATGCAACCACATATAACAGTGCCAAGTTAGAGGGAGCACCAATGATGCTGCACTAGGGGAGACATGCTCATCATAAACATAGCTTTGTTGAGTGTCTATGCATGTGTTGTCTTGGAAATCATCTTGGGGGTGTGGAGTAGTAGAAACTATAGAGGCCCTCCGTTCGGAAGGAGCACCTTTATCCGCTGCCTTGCTAACTTCCTTCCGCTTTATTGATTTTGAATTGTCAAGTAAAACCGACAAGAAAAAGCAATAAAATTCTCTCTTCAGAACTCATTCATGCATGATACTGACAATCACTACTTTGATGTAAGGCAAACACATGATACCAGGATGGAATATGTACGAAAAACAGGACGACATGGCATGTTCACAACTGTTTGTGTAAACTAAGAAGAAACCATTCCAGCAAATAAGAAGCAATGCAAGCTAGACACCACATGAAAGATGCAACCAATATGACTGCCAAGTTAAAAGCGTCCCATCATAAATGGAATTTCAACAAATTAGAAGCAGCGCATGCTATAAATCATATGCAAGATGTAACTAATATCGCACTGCATATACTAAAGGTGTCTCGTCATATTGATTGATGCGGGATACAAAAAAAACAATAGTTTTATGTAAGGACATGCTTAATAGACAGATGTACTATTTACTAAATACATGAAGGCATGTCACATTAACAGGTATAATGTCACATTTACAGGAGTATAAGCTAAGCAGACTAGCACATGCAGTTTAACCAGATTGGAAGAATTACAATCTAGACACCATATGCAACATGCAACCACATATCACGCTGCCAAGTTAGAGCAAGCACCTGCAATGCTAGTGTAGGGGAAATGCTGTAATCAACTACAGAGCTACGTTCACTATCTTCATCTAGCATTTCTGTTTCTTGAGAATCATGTCGGGAGGCTGACTCTGCATTCTTTAAATGAGGAGTAGTCCCCTTGCCTGCCTGCCTCGTCATAAGTGATTGATGAGGGATACACAAGAACATTAGTTTGATGTAAGAACATGGTTAATACACAGATGTACTAGTATGTACCAAAACAGAAAGGCATGCATATTCAAAGGTATAATGTGTAAGCTAAGCAAATGCAATTTAACCAAATTGGAAGCAATACAAGCTAGACATCCGGCTGGAGTGATGAACATGATCATCTAGGACCTGAGAGCCTGGTGGGAGGCGGGCTGCTTCGCCACCATCGCGGCTTTTTAGTTGGCTTCCAGGTGATGCCTGTCTTTGCTGGGCTTTTCACTGGCTCGGCCAGTGTCCTGACTAGCTATTTGTCTTCTGGTGCTCACGAGATGGTGGTTCATGTAAAAGATATCTTTCCTTATCTTAATAAGGATTGACTTCGGCCTTTCAAATACAAGCTAGACACCATATGGAACATGCAACCACATATGACACCGCGAAGTTAAAGCAAGCACCTGGGATGGTGGTTCATTGCGAGCGAGGTCATCAACTCCAGAGCAACGTTTACCGTCTCCATCTGCTGACACTGCACCCTTTATAGCGCGGTAACGTGTCTTGCCTACCAGCATACGAAGCTGGAGCGACTTCTCTCTTTTCTTTGCTGCTTCTCTTTCGGCAGGAGAGTCTGAAATACCCTTGCATAAAAACACAATAGTGAGAGTATGGGTGAAGTGTGTGCAGAACTAGTGCACTGTAAAAGTAGCAGATAGCAGGTGGCTGAAAAATAAATGACAGGAGACATATGATAGCTCTACAACATTGCATGGCAAACAAAATTAGATTCTACTCCGTATGATTTTGTAATATATGAGCACATGAAATGCAGGTACTCCTCCAGCACACCACCACATGTGGTCATATCTAAGATAACAGTCGACTGAAAATAAATAGGTCAGTCGATTTTTTTAATGAACCGTCCGATCTATAAGGAATGAGCAAATGGCCTTCGTCTACCTCCCGCCAGTCACTGTTGACGATCTTTCTCGAACCTCCAGTGACCATCGGCCCAGACCCGTGCCTCCGCCGCCCCGCCCTCCCATCAGCCTCACACCACCGCCGTGCTTGGCAGTGCCCCCAAGACATCCCTTTAATCCCGGCCGACATCCAGATCGGGCGCCAGTAGCTCTAGGACGTAGACGCCCCTAAGATAAACACCAAGGCGCTGCTTCCCCGGCATAATAGTCGTACTAGCACCTGTTACACCGGGGAATGCTTCCGTTAATTGGGAATCAACTGGCCAGAAATTGAAATTCAGGGGGGCGACGGACCTCTAGCTAAGGTGAAATAGTATATGAGGAGAAACCTTGTGCATCGCGAGTCACTAGGGACATCTAGTATCAAGAAGAAGCGATCAACTAGTGTCTTCTGTGGGATGAATATCGTGCAATCAGAGACGTAAGATTTGTACGAATAAGGGAAGAGGAGTACCTTCTTCAGTTGCCGGTGTGGTCACCTCCACATGTCGCGCCGATCTTCTTGTTTTTACCGGGGAAACCGATGTTCTGGAGGGTGCAGGCTTGGACGAACCCATGGCCAAATTGTTGACTGTGTTGCCGTGGCTGTATGTCGGCGGAGGGGAGGCAGATCTGAGGCGGCGAAGGATGGCATAGCAGGAACAACTCTGGTGTGGTGGAGGGTGGCAAATTTGGAGCGGCAGCAGTGAGGTGCAGGACGGCATGGTTGAACTGGCTCGGGTACAGACGGCTCGGCCTCGGCTTCAACTACTAGCCGTGGAGGCCGTTGCGGTTGAGGTTGCAGTGGACGACGACGTCGGGGTATCGGCTCCGGCATGATGGAGGAGGGCGACGGTTGATGGGTGGTATGGGGTGGCGGACGGAGGACGCCGGGGTTTCGCGGCTGGTGGAGAGGTAGTTTTGGCGCCCACGAAGTACGAATGGGGAATCGGACGGGTGGGGGAACCATGTTTCGGTCTGGGACGCGCTTGTTTTTGGATTTTTTTGAACAGAAGATGGGACACGCTTGTTTGAAATTTGGGGAAAGTACAAACTTTGCCCCCTCTTAAATTTCGGACCTACTGCGGGTCGGGGGTAGGATGGTAATCCCAGGTGTCCCAAATAGTGGGCGGGAGCGATTTCGGCCGCGCGCATGTGTGCTTTGGCGGCCATTGTGTATGAATGTTTTTCGGAGGAGGTTGCGTGGTGTCTAGATGAAGCTACAAACCTACCCCAGTTTAGACCTTTGGACGTCGGGCCGGTAGGTTTCACAGGTCGGAATTATTAGAAAAGTAATTTCCTTGTACTACCAAACATTGGTCTCACGCGGTTTCGGGCGAGTAGAGGCTCTTTTGGCGCTTCGTTCGAAATTTTGAAACACAAGCATTCACGTTTAGAGTACTCTTGAACTATGAGGATTGACCTAAATAGACAACGTTATATTTGACCTTGTATGTTTGAAAACCTCATTAAATTATCCGCTTCTTTTTGAAATTTTGACACTTGAAAATCCTATAACTACGATTATTTTGGAATGGAGGAGCTAAATTTGAATCTATTTTGTACACGACTACATATGCTATTATGTACAAAATCAGAGCAAAGATTGGTGCCCCCATAATTTAGGTATGGTTTACAAATGCCATGATATCAAATTCAAATAATTGAATGGACTTCATGTTGAATTTGATTTTTTAAACCACCTTAAGTTGAATTCAAATGTATGCTAGTTCATAGGTAGCTATTTATAATGTCCATTGTGTAACTTTCGTATGTATAATGTGCTTTACACACACAACATGAACTATACTCACGTTTATATTCGATTGCTAAAGCGATGCATTGTCTGGAGTTCAAAATACTAACTATGTGGATCAATTGTGTCGAATAATAACATAGACATGCTCAAATTCGATAGAATCTAGATGTCTGATGGATCAATGACCGCTCCTTACGCGAATTGCAAATACCATGATCCCATCCTAATATTTGGATACAATTTATATCTTTAATCAATGTGTAGAGCAGTCTTTTACGTGTAGTTTCACTCTCCATCGGTGGTCTCTCACACATGCTCACACACTCTCTCCCGAGGTGTCTTTCTCGCACACATGCTCTAGATATAACCCTCCCTCCCTCTCGTAACCATTTACAACTGTTTTCACTAACCTTTATCACAAGCACTCTTCCTCTCGCAAACATACACACGCACAATCCTCATCGACCCTTTCTATATACATGGACCTGCCTACGTGTCTCATGTACGCACATTATCTTTACGCCTGTCTCTCACGCATTGTCTCACACCTCTCTTCCTAATCGACGAGTATGATTCTAGCAGAGCATTCTGTAGGATGCCCCTTAAAGTTAGGTTGGATGAATAGTAATATCAGAGATAAAGGGGTTACCTTAGTCCGAGAACCTAGGGTTACAAATCCTAGCCGGCTTTGTCAGTGGACACAGAGTCCTTCACAATTCTGCTATCTTTGTCTTGTACGACTAGTCATCCATGGGTCTTCCTAAATGCGTCACGGGCCGACCAATGTGGCGCAGGACGGAACCGAACGAAGGGCCTCACCTCGACCCACCGGACCTCACACGGTGACACACCCTCTGCCCCCACGTCTCATTATCTTCTCACACCCACACATACCAACACAAACACCACACACACAGAAAATTTCTCCTGGTGCCTCTATTCCCTCCCCCTTGCATATACACACTCAAGGGAATGGAATCTCTTGTCGTGACGTCATATTCCTCTCTCTCACTAGACCACTCTCATTTCTCGTGCTATCTCTCCCACGCCCCCCGTCGGCCCCTCTATCCATGCCTCTCTCGAATACGTAATACACACACATACCTCTCTAGGCCCCGCCAAATGCATCAACTACACATTCACACATGTTACATCACGTACCCCATTGATCTAAAAAGCCCTCTCTTCACGTTTATTTCGCATACAACATTCCTTTTGAATAAAGTGTGGCCAAAAAATTATTTTAGAGTTTCTACATATATACAACATTACAAAGTTATATGGAGGAGTACGAACGCTAATTTGCATTGCATGGTGCCCACAATGATATTTATTCCGCACTGTGAATTTGTATATTTTTATACTATATACAAAGTTAGTCATAATAAAGAGAAACGAAGAGCATCTCTCTCTCCATCGCATACCCCCCCTGTACGCCCCTTTCACGTATGCACACAAAACTATCTCCAGGTCCTCTAAAAGTAAGCCCCCAGAAAATTCACGCATGTTTCATCTTTCTCTCGCGATATATGCAATGACGATCATTGTATTTGAAGAGAAAGCACGATACGTACATTGGACTTCAGAATCCACTCATTACGGTCACCATTTATGTTTAGTGGTTATTATGCAGTCACGGGCTCACCGTACAACTTGTATTTTCTCATGACATGACTAGTTGACCAGTTAAACGCTCCACGTGGCACCTTTAGTGTTGCATCACATTATCTCACTACCATCGTGCCCACCTGTCGACTTGTATCTACTCTACATCTACACTCTTATAAAATACATAAAATACACTCTTATAAAAAACAGAGTTGGTGATGATGGTGTGCCTGCCATCCTGCAATATAGGTCGTCCGATTTATATCTGACGGATAGGAAAGAAACTATGGCAATTTTGCAAAAAGGTACCCACACACCTCTCCACATTTGCAAATAAGGCCTTCCCTCATTCATCCTTTTCTCTCACAAGATAAACAAGTCATACAAATGCATCTTGATGTTACGTGCAACGCACGGGCATCTTGCTAGTAAGAATGAAAACAAACGACAAAAAAATATTTGACGGTGGTGCGAAGTCATGACCGCGGGCACAGCGGACAAGGTGGCCTTGTATTGGTATGCTGAGCCGTCTGTTTTAACACACAGGAGCTGGTGTGGTGATTATACACACACGCACGCATGCACACGAACTGCATCCACGCAACACTCACACAAACACATGCACCCACGCACGCACGCAACACTCACACGTACACACGCAGCCACGCACGCACGCAACACTCACACCACACACGCATGCATGCACACACCAGTACACCACACGACCAACACACACTCTCACGCTCAAGTGCTCAACCTACACGTGCATGCGCACACATCAGGCCCTGACAGACACATACACAACCAGGTGATTCCCGCGCACGGGTTGGAGCCTTGTCGCGCCTGCATAAATTTGTGTTTATCTGACCTTTTGCCTATGCGAACTGACAGGTGGGACCCACAAGGAACATGGTCAATTTAACTAGTCAACATGGCGCCATGCAGACTATTTGGCCGGTCAATAGAGTGCAATCCGATGCTGAACTGTGAGCAAGTGACCGTATAATCACCGCAAAACGTATATAGTGACCGTAATCAGCTTATTCTGAAGTTCGGTGACCGTATTACGCTTTTCTCTCTGTAGGCCCTCCAAAACTACATCTCTACACGTTCTCGCATGTTACATCTAACAACTATGCAATACAACACTACTACTACACTCTAACACAAAAAATCATATGTGTTTTTAGTTTTACTAGATATCATATTGTTACTTATAATTATTCAGTTTGCATACATTAAAATTGCCTTTGAAATGTATGGCCAATATCATCTACCGCGCGGGAAAAATCCCGCCCTTTACTGTTTAATCGGGTTTGTATCGATGGATCGTGCGAAACAGCAAAACTATAGTACTATACAATACAAGTGACAGTTCACTGGGCAGTTGTGTCGTCTACTCCTCCGTCGTAAGAGTGGAGCGCTCGCTTTCATAAATCTTCTAGTCCCTTTCGCCGACATGTGGGACATCAAGCTACCGGGTCCACGTGCCATACCGGAATACAGTGCAGAGCACCCGGGGTGAAGCACCCCAGTCATCGCGCCGGTGTAGTAATGAGCAATGAGGCGTCAAATGACAAAGCTGCACCTTTCCCACAGTTAAGTTGGAGGGACGAAGCAACCATAATTTCACTCGTTGCTGAATCCGCTTCTCCCTCATCTTCTTCAACTTAACCACGTGTTGCTTGTGTCGTTGTTCTGCCTCATGTGGGATGCGGATCGGCTTGGTAAAGCACTGACACATGGGACCACATGTTAGCAAACCGCCAGGACAATGTCCTCCGAAAATAAGAAGCCTAATCCTAGACTTACAAAGGGCTACGTAGCTACTACGTATACTTTCCATCTAATCTATATATACCCCCTTGATTTTCAGGTGGGGTGGGCCTAATCCTCTCCTTTAATCCAATCAAATAGTCCCACATCACATCAGTTTGTAACTTTACGTAAACCATTACGTGGATGTAGCATTGCTCAAATAAGAAACCTCCCTCGCCATCCGCGCGGCAAAATCACCTCCTTTTTACTAATCTCGATTCTATAATTTTTTAGATCAATATAATTGAGATTTGTATAGATAGCACATAGGAGCAAAACCAAGTGGTACGGTTAAGGTCATCCACAGTGTGTAGCCAAATGTGAAAATAGCTTTTGGCATCGTGGGAACCATTGTGGACGGTGTTGCCAAAGCCAAAAAGATGGAACCGGAGCTCCCTAATTGATTGATTGATTGCAGGAATAGAAAAATGCAACATCTCTCCTCTTTCTCCCATGCTTGGGCGCATGTAGTACAATATAGAGCACAAAGTCTACTCCCCTGTCCCTTCTATCACAAATCACAAAGCAGTGAGGCGTCAAATCACAAAAGCACGGATGAAGCAACCATCATTTCACTCTTCGATGACTCCGCTTCTCCATCGTCTTCTTCGAGAAGCCATCTCACCGCATTAGTTACTCCTAGTAGTACTAGTAAAGGACTTCCTGGATGCAAATAAGGCGGTTGTCTTGGCTTGCAGGCCGCACTTGCGAATGACTTATTGTGGTCCCCCTCAATGGTGTTCTCCGTCGAACGCACTTTGCCAAACCACAAAAAAAATGAAAAAATCGTCGACGTCACCGCAATGGGGAAGGAAGTCAAATATAGTTACTACCTCCATTTTTTGTACACAAGGCCAGTATATCAAAATTACAATTTGCAAAGGGCCACTAACACTAAGCGAGGCAAAATTGATGGGGTTAGCAACCAAGGACATTAATATCCCCTGCATGCATGCGGAAGTGAGAAGGTTGGTTTGCATGGGGCTGCATTAATCAAGCGATGAGGAGTGAGATGGTTAGCTCTTTGGTCTTTGGAGAAAAAAATACGCATTAATTGACACGTGAAATGAGGATTTATATCGATTAAATCCCGCGAAGGAAAACCCAGCCTTTCTTTTTTAACACTAGTACTCCTAGTACGTACGTACTTATCCTGTTTGGGTCTAGGCCTTGCATTGCCAAACTTCGCCACACATTTTTGCCAAGCTGGCCTAAAGTTTTCAAAATGAGAAGGAGGTCCACTTGCGCACGGTTATCGCGGTCGCACCGCACCCTCACACGGTCGCTCCTGCACGCCGCGGTCGCACCGCACCCTCACACAGTCGCTCATGCACGCCGCAAACCCAACCAAGGGAACGCAACCTCACTGACACGTGTTGTCGCATGTGAACACACCAAACTCAGCCATCCTATCGCTGGCACATAATTTTCGTTTCATAGAGTATGTTTATCCAACTACATGTTGGGGAGTATCCGTACGGCCTGTGCGGTGGTCTGTTGGGGAAGAAGAAGAGGTGAGGAAGAAGGAAAGAAGGGTTAGGAGACGTAGGATATTCATCCAACCGCCTGAAATGGTAGACTGACCCAAGTCAGGCGACTTGCATAACAAATATATGTTTTTACACAGCAAAAGATCCATAAAAACAACAACATAAAGAAAAACTATCACTGCTCGCGGAAAGAGACGACCTCGTTGTCTTTGGCTGCCGGCGCAAACCAGCCGACGTGTGTCTCCGCACCGTGGTTGTCCTCGGCCTCCAGCTACTCGTTCAAGCAGAGCGTGCGGGCACTCTGCACGGACGAGAGCACAGCCCGGTTCAAGTCGAGGACGTCCGGTTCCGCCTGCAGGAGGGCCTCGATGGCAGCGGCATCCGCGTGCTCCGCGTCGAGTCGAGCCTCCGCCGCCCGGTTCAAGTCCAGGACGTCCGGTTCCGCCTGTAGGAGGGTGTTGATGAGAGCGGCATCCGTGCGCTCTGCGTCGAGTCGAGCCTCTGCCGCCCGGTTCAAGTCCTGGACGTCCGGTTCCGCCTGCAGGAGGGCCTCGATGGCAGCGGCATCCGCGCGCTCTGCCTCAAGTTGAGCCTCCGCCGCCCGGTTGACATCCACGACATCCGGTTCCGCCTACAGGAGAGCCTCGATGGCAGCGGCATGCGCGCGCTCCGCGTCGAGTTGAGCCTCTTCCTCTCGTTCCTCCTTTAGTATTGCCATGTTGAACCGCTGGTCCGCCTACACCATGGGGGACTCGGACACCGGCACGAAGTCGACGTCCATCGTCTCATACCCATCGGGGGCCTTCTGTGCCGCGACCTCCGCCATGAACATTGGATCGGCTTCCTCCTCCTCGTAGCTTGGCTCCAGAGAACTCGGGGATTGGCCCGCCGCAAAGTGAGCTTGGGAACGGAGGTCTGTGGCGCCGACCGCCGCCGCGATTTCTGCGCGGTGCTCCGGTGTTAGCATCTTGTAGTAAGTGATCTTGCGGCGCACCATGGCTTTCCGGCGAACTAGGGGACGCTTGATGCGGGCTAGGGGATCGAAAGGTGGGGGAATGGGCTGGAGATTTGGTGTGGTTTTAGGGTAGTGGCTAGCGTAGGCCGAGCAGCGAAGGTTCTGGTGTGAATAGTGGTTCCAGTGGCGACCGGTCAATCGGTTTTGACTGTACATCGCTCTTGTCGCGTTTGCGTTGCATCCCGGCATGCTGGACCCACCATGTCACTCACCGAATGGAACGTGCTTCGTCTTGCATTTTCGCTCGCTTGTGGGACCGCAGTTGAGAGCAAACCGACGTCCGTCCCCCTCCCCTGCCCGCGTCATTTATTATACCACCACTCCCTCCGTTTTATGCGGAGTAAACAAAAACAGAGGGAGTATACTACGGATGAGGATCCCCTGACGTGGCCGAACCCATTGAGTAACTGACATGCGGGGCCTAGCAAGCATGGGGTCCGCCAGTAAGTGACCGAAAGGGAGGGTAAGGCAGGGATACCTATGTCAGAGGATCCACTTCCACTATACTACTTTGACCAAATGTTAGAGTAATAATATATGACATGCAACTTACACAAATGTTAGAGTAATAATATATGACATGCAACTTACACAAAGCATACAGGGTCTAATGCATTTTTCGAGGCTAACTTTGACCAAATGTTAGAGTAATAATATATGACATGCAACTTACACAAAGCATACGGTCAAATTCGTATGTGAAAGGAGTTTACAATGATATAATTTTCACATTATACATCTCATGTACTATTAATCTTGTCAATAGTCAAATTGGAAACTATCTCGAGTACAAATCTAGGAGTACGTACGAATCTAACAATATTGATTGGGCGTTGTTGAATGTTGATACCTTTTTGATCAAAGTAGATATACTTTGACTACACATAAAACTTATATGTAAACTAGAAAGGATAGGAGGGAGTATATTGTACGTTCAAAAACGAAACGAACATGGAATACCCTTTATATATGATTTGTGGATGCTATGATCACCGGTTCAAAATTTTGAATCCGCCTTAGGTATCACGTGCCCCCACTCGTTCCCTCTCGATTTCATCTTGGGGTCCGGAGATCTATTGAAAGAGGACTAGGGTGGGTACATGCGAATGATACTCGGCGAAATGTTCAAATGAGGCATGCGGGAGGATGGACTCGACTGGAGGGTGACATGATCGATGGAGAAGAGGGTTGGAGAGGAATGAGAAATAAGCAAACGCCACATGATTATACTTGAACGGCTCAAATAAACAATAAGTTGTCTCGCTTGGCCTACATAGTGAAAGGCCTAATGCACAACGCGGAGCACCGACGCTCGAATATGGCCGGGAAAACAGGGAAACAGACATGTGGGGCACACCCGTCGGGACGACGTAGCGCAGACTAGTCCAATGGAGGAGCTGGCCCATGACCTCCTCGCCACCGACAACCGTTCATGTGGGTCGTTGGGGCCAACAACGGGGCGCAGCTCCAGCACCGCCTCTGGACACGGCGACCGCGGTGAGCGACACGCTCATATCGTCGCTAGACATGGTCTGTTTCAGTTTGCCAAGGGTGGCGTTAGTGCTGTGGCACGACCAACGGTATGTTTGGTTTGTGCCCAAGGTTGCCCCATCAAAGCATTGGGTAGCCAAAATTTTGGTTGAGGTATTGGTTGCCCATGATTTGGCTGACATTGGCAAGAAAAATGAACTTGAGTTGGCCAGAGTTCATTGGCATGCCAAAGAAATGGCAACCATCCAAACAAAGACCAATCTTTGGGTCATGACCAAAATTTTGGTTGAGGTATTGGTTGCCCATGATTTAACCGACATTGGCAAGAAAAATGAACCAGAGTTGGCTAGAGTTCATTGGCATGCCAAAAAATGGCAACCATCCAAACAAAGACCAATCTTTTGGTCATGACCAAAATTTTGGCAAGGTGCACTTTGGCCACAATCCAAACACACCCCAACACCCGGCTCGTCGAGGATGCACGGGGAGTCGCGACGCGTCCGCGGAGTGGTGTAGCGCGGCCAACTGCATCCTCTGGACCTGAGACCATGCCGGGTCGTCTTGCTTTTTCAATGACATGCGGGGATCGCATGTGAGCAAAGGGCATCTCCAACGTTGCCACGACCGCAGCTGACTACCATGGCACACCAAAACCCTCGTCCCTCGCGCCGTCGCGTGGTGCGTTCACAGCCGGCGCCAGTTGCCTGCATTCATGCCGTCCGTTCGTATGTCGTCATTAAGAGGCTCGGTGCCCGCGGAACCAACTCCGGCGACTTAATGACGCACCCGGACGCTTGGCCTCACCGGAATGCGCTACTTAAAGTGGCAACGCCCAGCTAACCTCCACACCATAGCGCATCGTCCTCCTACCTGGAACCACATCCGCCATGACCGCAAGCGCAAACGCTCTGCGGGAGAGCATGTCTTCAGGGATGGAGCTCGAGGTCGCCGCCCTCGCTCAAGTCGCCGCACAAGCAGTGGCCACGCTGGCGGCCGATGACGGGAGCACCGTCAGCCACGCGTCCTACTTGCCGCCGTCCAACGTCCGGCACCGCCGAGGTCAAGGACTCCTCCGAGGATGGGTAGGGCATGGGAGGCGGCAGGGGGTGTGCCAACTGGTCGGTCCGTCTCTCGTGTTCTACTTTTCCTCGCCGGAGACCGCACCTTCACTTCACGGGTCTTGAACCCCGCCCCCGTACATGGAGATCACAGATGGAGGACGTAGGTCGCCGCCGTAGAATAGGTTTAGGGTCGGGTTTCTTTTATTTTTTGTCCTATAAAAGTTCGAAATGTAATGAAAATCTGCCGTGTTTGCATTAATCTCGGCCGGTGTATATGAACTTTCACAATAATATACATATTGTAGGAGTACTAGCAAGATGCCCGTGTGTTGCACGGAAGATCAAGATCTTGTGGGAGAAAAGGATGAACGAGGGAAAGCCTTATCTGCAAATGTGGAGAGGAGTGCGGGTAAATTGTCATAGTTTCCTTCCTATCCGTTAGATATAGATCAGACGGCCTATATTGCAGGATCGGACACATCTTTCTACATCTACGGGAACCTACGAAAGGGTTAACGTAAATTGCCTCTCTCTCTCCTCCCCTGATTTTCATGGTGGTGGCCCCTCCCTCCCCCCAATCTACAATCAACAGCTCACACATTTCACATTACGTTAATTACGTAACTGGGATTATGTAGGTGTAGCATTACTCGTCCTAAAAAACCCAACTAAGCCAACCTCCCAGCATATCGCGCGGGAAAAGACCTGGCCGCGCCGTTTTAGTTGGGATTACCGGATTACTAGTAGTAGTATCGATGGATCACGCGAAGCAACATATTTTTTTTGAGGGGGTGAAGCACCTAGTTTAAAAGGAAAAAATGCGGTACACTCACAGCACTCCTGTCGCGGTCACATTGCACCCCACACACGTTCGGTCCTGCACACGGCTCACGCAAACGGAATGCGCTTCGGCTTGCCTCTTCACTGACACGTGGGACTGCACTTGGAGAAACCGACCATGTGCCAAACTCCCCCCGCCCACCGTGCGAAAATCCTCCCCCCCCCACACACACCCAAAAATTCCCCCCAAATCCGATTCAACCGCCCTTCGGCCAACTAGCCAATAATATTCCCCAAACCCCCTCCCCCCTGTCCCCCTCCACTCCATTCACTCCGCCAAAGCCGCCCTCCCCGCCGTGTCGATACGTCGGCGCCGCGGTTCAGCGATCCTCTCGCTCCCACAGTACGCTCTCGTAGACTGCCGTCCTCTAGCCGTGCCGCCACCTCTGGCTACGTTCTTGTGGAGGCGCACGGCGGTCAGCGTCGCCATCGCTGGTGACGTTCGTGTGGAGACGCACGGCGGTTAGCTTCTCCCACGGTACGTGCATTCTAGACTGAGGCCCCGTTAGCTGATAGACGCTATTAATCTCACTGTTTGCCGAAGTAGTTTACTGCCAATATGCTCTGCTGAAGAAGCTTCCTTGCCCTGTTCTGCACTCAATCTACTTAGCTGAGATGGGATGCCAAGGCCGATTAGTTGCTAAAATATCCTGCCATATATTTATTGTGACATAGATTGCCATGGTCTAGTAGCCAATCTGTTAGCTGAAATAGCTCTACACCGTTTTATACTCGATCTTTGTTGTTGCGATGGCCTTCGATAGTTCGATGGTTGTGTGCACGGCCTCATTGACTGCTGAAACAGCCTGCCATGATTTGGCACTCAAATTTGCTAGCTGAATTAGCTTTACATATATTTCGTTACTTAAATCTGCTCGTCCAAATATCTTGCCATAGCTTTAGACATCGACCTAGGTATTTTTTTTCTGGACTTCATAAAAAAGCATATATGTTTTTCCTGTAATATCTAGTAGAAGAACTAATTTGTATGTCTAACAGATGGACATGACTTGGATAACTTCTGCTTGAAGATTCTCCGCTGCATATGTCGAGGGGGTTGAAAACTTCATGAACTTTATCAGAGCTGAGTACTGTGGTCCAAAATCAGATGTGCTCTACCCGTGTAGCAGTTGTATGAATTCAGTTACAAGACCCCAGTTGTGACGCCCTCAAACCGATGCGCCAGGTGTCTTCCAGTTATTCGCTGTCGTTGCCATGTCATTTGCCTACGTGTTGCATTTCACCATGTCATCATGTGCATTGTGTCATCATGTTTTCAAACCTGCATCCACCCAGGTTTTTCCCCCGGTTCCGCTCGTTGTCCGTTCTGAGCCCAGCCACTCTTGCACGCGCCCGCGGCACGTCCGAAATATTATTTTATAAGTGGCCGGAAAATGTTCTCGGAATGGGATGAAAGTTGGCGTGCGGTGTTGTTTTGTTGTCAGTAGACCGCCCACCAAGTTTCATCGCGTTCGGAGTCAGTTTGACGCCCCAATGGATAACTATAGCGACATTATAGTCGGTCTATCGTCGGACGTTTTCGGTCTCCGGAAACAGTCGCCAGGCCTCTCTCTTCTCTTCTCTCAGCCTGAGGCCTTCTACACAGTCCACTACCTACCGCCAGGCCTAGCCAAAGCTCTCTCGTCAGCCCACAGACTTCCTCGCGCGCGCGTCTAAAAGCTGTCCAGGACCCGACCCGGGCAGTCGTCACCGTTGGATCCGGATCATCCCCAAACATCTACAAAACATCTCCGTTTTGTTAGTTGGACTCCCTAGCTATTTTATCCGCGATCGTCCGATTGCAATCGTAGGGTCGAGATAGCCCCTAACCTAATCCGTGATGTATATATATAGTCCACCCCTAGTCTAATTTCAGATCCGCCGCCGCACTCATTCCCCACCTCGGGATCCTCTCATTCCCCCTGCACCAACCACCAGCCATCTCCCCTGTCTGATCCACCCATCCAACCTCCTCCTTTTCCACGATCCAACGCGCCCGAGCTCCACCTTGCGAGCCCTCCTCCTCGTCCTTCCGGCTGCAGCAAACGAACAGGAGGCCTCGCACCTGCTTCCTCCTTGTTGCCTCGCTCGAACCCAACAGGAGAGGAGCTCCTGCACCGTCGAGCACCACCAGGTGCCTGCACCCCGCTACTCCCCGTGCCCTCGTTCTCGAGCTCCATCGAGAGGAGAGGAGCCCCCGCAAGCCACTGCTCCGCCGCTGCCCTCGTGCCCGTGCCCGAGCTCCTCCCAATCCAGATGAGCGTCGCCCCCTTCTTCTCCTTCCTGTGCTCCTCCCGTTTCTCCCTCTCTCATCTCTCTCTGTTCTACTTTCTCTGTCGACAGGAGTACCCCGCGCCATGGCCTCGCCGAGCTTTGCCCGCACCAGCGCCTCAAGCCTCCACCGCTGCGGATCCGCCTTCCTAGCCATCCCGCGCACTGGACCTCGCCGGAGACGCGCTAGGCCGCCGCCGTCGTCCTGCTCCAAGGCAAAGTGCGGCCCGCTCGATCCTCTGCTTCGTCGACCTACTTCACTTCCCCTTCAGCCAGATCTGCGCCAAGGCCAAGCTCGCCTCGATCCGGTCTCCACGCGCAGCCCAGCGCCGCGCCAAGCGCGCAGCCCGCTGACCTCTGCTTCCACTTCTTTGAGCAGGAGCGCTCGTCCAAGTCACGTGCTGCCTTTGTTCGAGAGGAGGACGATGGGGTCGACTCCCCCATTGACTGCGCCGTATCCACAAGAATTCGTCGGGTGGGATCAAAGGCCCAGCTACGCGCCCTGCGGTTCTCCCTCCACCACCGAATGGGCCGAGGCCCATGGTGAGCCTCCAGTGCCCCTGCAACTGTTGGGCCAGGCTGCAGATTTGGCCCAGAGTATATTTTTTCAGATCTGCGATTTTGTCTTTTATTCCAGAGACGACTGTTTTATAGAAACCCCCCCTGTTGTTCATGCATATTTTATCTCTCAAACGATGCATCGTATTAAAACAATTTATATATGAAATATGCTTAGATTTTCATCTAGTTTAAAATATGCAACTTTCATCCATGTTAAAAATGTTTAAGATGATGTTTGCATATATTTTGCTCCTATGTCATGTTGAAATGATTTAATTCATAACTTAATAACTGTAGCTCGGTTTTAAATAAACTTTATATGTAAATGGGGTAGAAAAATGCCTAGTTTAACATGGTGGCTTCACCTTGCATGCTTAACAACTCTAAAATTGTGTTTAGGGCAGATCAGTACCAAACCAAAAATATGCTCATGAGGAGTTTCTGGACTTGTTGTTTTGTTGTTCCGGCCTCATTTAAACTTGCCTAGGTAGATAGTTTCATTATGCTTCACCTCTTGCCATGCTAACAACATTTAATATTGTTGGGTACATAAACGAGAGAGAACTAAATAAGTCATGTGGTGTTTTCTTCAGTATGCAACTCCGTTGCATAATGAGCTCCATTTAATTTGTAGGGTTGTTTGTGCACTTTGCCATGCCATGCCTCATTAAACCGGACAAGCATCATACTTGTTTGTGCATTGTGCCATGTTTATGTGATGGTTGTTTACTATGTTGTTTTCTCCTTTCCGGTGTTGCTTCTTCGGGTTGGTTCCGATAACGTCATGTGTGTGAGGATCCGTTCGACTACGTCCGTTTGTCTTCTTCATGGACTTGTTTCTTCTTCCTTGCGAGATTTCAGGCAAGATGACCATACCCTCGAAATCACTTCTATCTTTGCTTGCTAGCTGCTCGCTCTTTTGCTATGCCTATGCTGCGATACCTACCACTTGCTTATCATGACTCCCATATTGTTGAGCCAAGCCTCTAACCCACCTTGTCCTAGCAAACCGTTGTTTGGCTATGCTACCGCTTTGCTCAGCCCCTCTTATAGCGTTGTTAGTTGCAGGTGAAGATTGAAGTTTGTTCCTTGTTGGAACATGGAGATGTTGTTCCTTGTTGGAACATGTTTACTTGTTGGGATATCACAATATCTCTTATCTAATTAACGCATCTATATACTTGGTAAAGGGTGGAAGGCTCGGCCTTATGCCTGGTGTTTTGCTCGACTCTTGCCGCCCTAGTTTCCGTCATATCGGTGTTATGTCCCGGATTTTGCGTTCCTTACACGGTTGGGTTATAATGGGAACCCCTTGAAAGTTCGCTTTGAATAAAACTCCTCCAGCAAGGCCCAACCTTGGTTTTACCATTCGCCACCTAGCCTTTTTCCCTTGGGTTAGGCCAGCCCAAGGGTCATCTTTATTTTAACCCCCCGGGCCAGTGCTTGTCTAAGTGTTGGTCCGAAACAGAGCCACTTGCGGCGCCACCTCGGGGAAACTTGAGGGCTGGTTTTACCTGTACGTAGTGTTCATCCGGTGTTGCCCTGAGAACGAGATATGTGCAGCTCCCATCAGGATGTCGACGCATCGAGCGGATTTGCTGGACTTGTTTTACCATTGTCGAGGATGTCTTGTAATCGGGATTCCGAGTCTGATCGGGTCTTCCCGCTAGAAGGAATATCCTTCGTTGACCGTGAGAGCTTGTGATGGGCTAAGTTGGGACACCCCTGCAGGGATTTGAACTTTCGAAAGTCGTGCCCGCGGTTATGGGCAGATGGGAATTTGTTAATGTCCGGTTGTAGAAAACCTGAAGTTGATCTTAATTAAAATGCACCAACCGCGTGTGTAACCGTGATGGTCTCTTTCCAGCGGTGTCAGGGAAGTGAACACGGTGTTGGAGTAACGCTTGACGTAGGTTGTTCTAGGATCACTTCTTGATCATAGTTGTTTGACCGTGCTTTTGCCTTCTCTTCTCGTTCTCATTTGCGTATGTTAGCCACCATATATGCTAGTCGCTTGCTGCAGCTCCACCTCATACCTTTATCTTACCCATAAGCTTAAATAGTCTTGATCGCGAGGGTGTGAGATTACTGAGTCCCCGTGACTCACAGTTACTTCCAAAACCAGTTTGCAAGTGCCGATGTTACCGTGCAGGTGACTCAACCAAGCTCAAGGAGGAGCTCGATGAAGATCTTGTCCTTTATGTTGTTCTGTTTCCAGTTGATCAGTAGTGGAGCCCAGTTGGGGTCGATCGGGGATCTGTGTAGCTTTTGGGGTAGTCTTCTTTTATTTTGGTTCCGTAGTCGGACCTTGAGTGTATCTGGATGAATGTAATGTTTTATTCATGTATTGTGTGAAGTGGCGATTGTAAGCCAACTATGTATCTCTTTCCCTTATGTATTACATGGGTTGTGTGAAGATTACCTCACTTGGGACACTGCTTTCAATGCGGTTATGCCTCTAAGTCGTGCTTTGACACGTGGGAGATATAGTCGCATCAAGGGCGTTACAAGTTGGTAACCAGAGCCTTCCCCAACATTAGAAGCCCCCCTGCTTGATCGAATTGCTGGCGTTGTTGAGTCTAGAAAAATGTTTTGAGTCATTTAGGAATTATATATCGGAGAGTTAGGAATTATTTTTACTCCTTAGTCCCTTCATCGCTCTGGTGAGGCTTCCTGACGTGGAGTTTTGACTCTTGTCTTCTCAAATTTCACAAAAAAAAAATTAGGATCACGCAGGTATCTTGGAATTGTTTTGATGGTTTTGTGATGAGAACATTGTTCTAGGTGCCTCCTGACATTTAGGGGTTGTGGCAGTGTCCCGGGGAGTTGAGCTCCGAGGCGTTGTCGTCACAATTTTATCGTTGCAGTTCTGGAATACCTGAGATTAGTTTCGCTGACATCGAAAATCTCTTTGATGCAATTGGTGAGATAACCTCGACGCCACCCAGTACTGGGGCGGGAGTTCAGGAGTATTGCCATAACTCGTATAACGAATGCTTTTCGAAAGTTGAGGTAGACGATTTCCGAAGGTTTCTTGGTTATTGTTGAAGGATGGATACAGCTGGATGTAGGATTTGTTAGTTTGGGTGAGATATTATGCTTCCCTTGTATCCCCAACCCCTGATTGCATAACTGGGAAAATTTCGGGAGTTTATAAGTGGGAATTCAAGTAGCTCTTAGGATATCTTTCCGAGAGATGTATGATTTGAAATTGGGGTTCGGCGTCTAGTTGTCCGCCTATTCACAGTTGGTTTTACAGTGGTCTTGTTGTGTCTTAAAGAATCCTTGGCTATGTCGACTCGAGGACGCTTCATATGTCATGTGCACTGCCTTGTACATGATGGTGTTGTACGATCGAGCCCGTGTAGGCCCCACCACGAAAACTTCGGACGAAATCTCTATCATATGTTTGTTCCGGCTTATTCTGCAAGCCAATCCTTTGTTTTGTTTTGAGTTGTGGTATTCGAGTTGCTTCGAAGTCAAGTGTTGATTCCATACCCTCCCCAAATGGTGTTCTCATACTCCTATGTGAATATCAATCCTTCATGATAATCGAGATTGTCATGTCAATCATTTTCATCCGGTGTGTCTCTCTTCAAGTGGATCCGATCACTTCAACATTCGCAAGATCGATTATCAGTTCTTCTCAACGGTGTTTGCTTCATCTGTTCCAAGTTTCCTTTGTTTTCCCACCCTCCCACCCTTTTTCTTCAAGGACTCGGATTTCTTTATCAAGTATCCATCTTATGGATGTGAAGTCTCTCCATTCTTTTCCGTCAATAGTCTTACCCGGTGGTTCTCTTGAAGATGCTCTACTGGTTCATCATTATTCATTCTCTTTTCTTCTCTGATGGATCCGATCCAAGCTTTGTCGATCATACCATTTCCTCGGTTCAAAAGTTTTCTCATGCCAGTGCACCTCTTAATCATCCATCTCTCGCTATTCAATCATTCTGGAGTGCTCAAGATATCTTGAAGATTCGCGTTTCCACTTTGCATTCGTTCAATCTCTTTCGAGATTGTTATCTCATTCAAGACATTTATTTCAACCAGCGCAATCTCTCTTTTAAATCATTTCAACGGTGTTTCTTTTGAGTGGGCCCTAACCTACAGGTCTTTTCCCAGGATCTTACCTGACTCTTCTTATTCTCTCGGAGTTATTCTCAAATTCATTTCAAGTATGACGTAAGAATGAATTTTCATCAGTCAGACGTACTTCTCCAATATCTGTCAAATTCTTTTCATCGTTGGCTCAACCTTTCCATTCTTCATTCCGGAGTTTCTCAACAACTCATGGTGGTGTTTCTCATCATCATCCTCTGCATTTGAATACCGAAGAAGAGTTTCTCTTTAATCTTGCTCCATTCTCTTCAAGATTCGTGGTTCTAGTTCGAGGCCATCCTCTCATAATTGTTTTGATTGTCAGAATTCTTTTCACCTATCCGGAGAAATTCAAGATTCTTTTCAGTTTGATTATCCGGAGCCCATCATCTTAGAATTATTCATTCTCAGCTTTCAGCTCTCGGTCGCCAATCTTACCGGTGAATCGTTCAAATATCCTCTAATCAATTCATGATCTCTTCGTTCTCACGTATCAAATTCCCTCAAGTATCTTCATTCATTTTTCAATTCTTCCAGGTGCTTCTTTATCTTAGCTTCATTCATTTTCAATTCCTACCGGTGATTCATCGAAGACCTTATCAAGTTTGCGCTTTATCTATCTTAATCCTTTCTATGAGAATAAGTAATATGTCAAATCCATTGATTGTCATCAATTTAATTGGTGAAGTATAAGCATAATGTAATTCTTATTCTTGATTCATCGAGTGATTAATTCCTTATTCCGGAGGCTCATCAAATTCTCGGTTTCATTTGTTTCATCTTTTCTTTTCCCCGGAGTTTCATGATCTCTCTTTTATCTCGTCGCATAAGTTTCATTCATTCATTGCAAGGATTCACCTTGTGTTTTCAACTTCTCTTTCCTTTCGTTTGATCATACTTTTCTTACCGGAGATCATCATGGAGGTTCTACATGATGGTTCATCAAGGATTTAATTCGTTTTCGAAGTGTTCATCAAGTTTCTTTTCAGAGGAGTTCAAGCATTCTTCATCTCGCAATCCGGAGTGCATTTCTTTCTACTGTATCATTGGAGGTGGTATTATGTCATTCTTGACAATTTGAGTTCATGTTTCATGATTCACATGTTGTTAAGAATGGGGTATTTTAAATCCATCAAACTCTTCGTTGGAGTTATCTTGGTTTATATTTCACCTAAAGCTTTCCCTAAGGATTGTTGCTATTTATGGTGCGTATAAAGGACCCAAGTTCTTCTTTTATCCTCCCGGTGAAATAAGTTTCTCGTCTCCTTGTTCTTATCATTTCCAATTCTTTTCCCGTGAGTGGCAGGTTGTCACCTCATAATTAGAGATGTATTCCATAAGACCATATCAAGATTATTCTTTTCGTTGTTGGTTTTCCAACAACTCCGTTCTAGCTTTTTTTGTAAGCGTGCTCCCTCAAGATCTTGTTTCTCGTCGTTCATTCCATTCCATTCTTACTTCTGTTCCGGAGGCTTTGTGATGTTGCTCTCTTCAACCCATCTTTTCGTTGTGTCAAGATCAAATTCTTTTCTTGGTTTATCCTTTTAACCGGAGTGTGTGCCTGCTGCTCAAGTTCTTTCATTTTAACAAGCCTTGCATATCTTTCCAACCGGAGTGCTGTTTGAAGTTGTTCTTCCTTGTTTCTCTTTTCTAACGGAGTGTTTTCAACTTCGTTCATCTCCGTGGTATTTTTCTTTCTTGAAATGGCTTAGCCTTTTCAAGGTTCTTTGGTCTCACTCGCTTGTCAAAGAAGCAACTTAGTTTTACCCCTTCTCTTTCTCTTCCGTTTTTCCCTCCGGTGCCATTCTAGATCTCGCGACAAGATCCTCTCGTAGTGGTGGAGTGTTGTGACGCCCCGAGACCGATGCGCCAGGTGTCTTCCAGTTATTCGCTGTCGTTGCCATGTCATTTGCCTGCATGTTGCATTTCACCATGTCATCATGTGCATTGCATCATCATGTTTTCAAACTTGCATCCGTCTGGGGTTTTCCCCCAGTTCCGCCCGTTGTCCGTTCTGAGCCCAGACACTCTTGCACGCGCCCGCGGCACGTCCGAAATATTATTTTATAAGTGGCCAGAAAATGTTCTCGGAATGGGATGAAAGTTGGCGTGTAGTGTTTTTTGTTGTCAGTAGACCGCCCGCCAAGTTTCATCGCGTTCGGAGTCAGTTTGACGCCCCAACAGATAACTATAGCGACATTATAGTCGGTCTATCGTCGGACGTTTTCGGTCTCCGGAAATAGTCGCCGGGCCTCTCTCTTCTCTTCTCTCAGCCCGAGGCCTTCTGCACAATCCACTACCTACCGCCAGGCCTAGCCAAAGCTCTCTCGTCAACCCACGGACTTCCTTGCGCGCGCGTCTGAAAGCTGTCCAGGACCCGACCCGGGCAGTCGTCACCGTTGGATCCGGATCATCCCCAAACATCTACAAAACATCTCCGTTTTGTTAATTGGACTCCCTAGCTATTTTATCCGCGATCGTCCGATTGCGATCGTAGGGTCGAGATAGCCCCTAACCTAATCCGTGATGTATATATATAGTCCACCCCTAGTCTAATTTCAGACCCAATCCCTAATTTCTAGGGATCCTCCCAGACGCCGCCGCCGCACTCATTCCCCACCTCGGGATCCTCTCATTCCCCCTGCACCAACCACCAGCCATCTCCCCTGTCTGATCCACCCATCCAACCTCCTCCTTTTCCCCGATCCAACGCGCCCGAGCTCCACCTTGCGTGCCCTCCTCCTCGTCCTTCCGGCCGCAGCAAACGAACAAGGGGCCTCGCGCCTGCTTCCTCCTTGTTGCCTCGCTCGAACCCAATAGGAGAGGAGCTCCTCCGCCGTCAAGCACCACCTGGCGCCTGCACCCCGCTACTCCATGTGCCCTCATTCCTGAGCTCCATCGAGAGGAGAGGAGCCCTCGCAAGACACTGCTCCGCCGCTGCCCTCGTGCCCGTGCCCGAGCTCCTCCCGATCCAGATGAGCGTCACCCCCTTCTTCTCCTTCCTGTGCTCCTCCCGTTTCTCCCTCTCTCATCTCTCTCTGTTCTCCTTTCTCTGTCGACAGGAGTACCCCGCGCCATGGCGTCGCCGAGCTTTGCCCGCACCAGCGCCTCAAGCCTCCACCGCTGTGGATCAGCCTCCCCAGCCATCCCGCGCACTGGACCTCGCCGGAGACGCGCTAGGCCGCCACCGTCGTCCTGCTCCAAGGCGAAGCGCGGCACGCTCGATCCTCTGCTTTGTCGACCTGCTTCACTTGCCCTTGAGCCAGATCCGCGCCAAGGCCCAGCTCGCCTCGATCCGGTCCCCACGCGCAGCCCAGCGCCGCGCCAAGCCCGCAGCCCCGCTGACCTCTGCTTCCACTTCTTCGAGCAGGAGCGCTCGTCCAAGTCACGTGCTGCCTCTGTTCGAGAGGAGGACGACAAGGTCGACTCCCCCGTTGACTGCGCCGCATCCACAAGAGTTCGTCGGGTGGGATCAAAGGCCCAGTTGCGTGCCCTACGGTTCTTCCTCCTCCACCAAATGGGCCGAGGCCCATGGTTAACCTCCAGTGCCCCTGCAACTGTTGGTCCAGGCTGCAGATTCGGCCCAGAGTATTTTTTTTCAGATCTGCGATTTTGTCTTTTATTCCAGAGATGACTGTTTTACAGAAACCCTCCTGTTGTTCATGCATATTTTATCTCTCAAACGATGCATCGTCTTAAAACAATTTATATATGAAATATGCTTAGATTTTCATCTAGTTTAAAATATGCAACTTTCATCCATGTTAAAAATGTTTAAGATGATGTTTGCATATATTTTGCTCCTATGTCATGTTGAAATGATTTAATTCATAACTTAATAACCGTAGCTCGGTTTTAAATAAACTTTATATGTAAATGGGGTAGAAAAATGCCTAGTTTAACATGGTGGCTTCACCTTGCATGCTTAACAACTCTAAAATTGTGTTTAGGGCAGATCAATACCAAACCAAAATATGCACATGAGGAGTTTCCGGACTTGTTGTTTTGTTGTTCTGGCCTCATTTAAACTTGCCTAGGTAGATAGTTTCATTATGCTTCACCTCTTGCCATGCTAACAACATTTAATATTGTTGGGTACATAAACGAGAGAGAACTAAATAAGTCATGTGGTGTTTTCTTCAGTATGCAACTCCGTTGCATAATGAGCTCCATTTAATTTGTAGGGTTGTTTGTGCACTTTGCCATGCCATGCCTCATTAAACCGGACATGCATCATACTTGTTTGCGCATCGTGCCATGTTAGTTGCTTACTATGTTGTTTTCTCCTTTCCAGTGTTGCTTCTTCGGGTTGGTTCCAATAACGTCGTGTGTGTGAGGATCCGTTCGACTATGTCCGTTTGTCTTCTTCATGGACTCGTTTCTTCTTCCTTGCGGGATTTCAGGAAAGATGACCATACCCTCAAAATCACTTCTATCTTTGCTTGCTAGTTGCTTGCTCTTTTGCTATGCCTATGCTGCGATACCTACCACTTGCTTATCGTGACTCCCATATTGTTGAGTCAAGCCTCTAACCCACCTTGTCCTAGCAAACCGTTGTTTGGCTATGTTACCGCTTTGCTCAGCCCCTCTTATAGCGTTGTTAGTTGCAGGTGAAGATTGAAGTTTGTTCCTTGTTGGAACATGGAGATGTTGTTCCTTGTTGGAACATGTTTACTTGTTGGGATATCACAATATCTCTTATCTAATTAACGCATCTATATACTTGGTAAAGGGTGGAAGGCTCGGCCTTATGCCTAGTGTTTTGTTCCACTCTTGCTGCCCTAGTTTCCGTCATATCAGTGTTATGTTCCCGGATTTTGCGTTCCTTACGAGGTTGGGTTATAATGGGAACCCCTTGACAGTTCGCTTTGAATAAAACTCCTCCAGCAAGGCCCAACCTTGGTTTTACCATTCGCCACCTAGCCTTTTTCCCTTGGGTTAGGCCAGCCCAAGGGTCATCTTTATTTTAACCCCCCCGGGCCAGTGCTTGTATAAGTGTTGGTCCGAAACAGAGCCACTTGCGGCGCCACCTCGGGAAAACTTGAGGGCTGGTTTTAGCTGTACATAGTGTTCATCCGGTGTTGCCTTGAGAACGAGATATGTGCAGCTCCCATCAGGATGTCAGCGCATCGGGCGGTTTTGCTGGACTTGTTTTACCATTGTCGAGGATGTCTTGTCACCGGGATTCCGATTCTGATCGGGTCTTCCCGCTAGAAGGAATATCCTTCGTTGACCGTGAGAGCTTGTGATGGGCTCAGTTGGGACACCCCTGCAGGGATTAGAACTTTCGAAAGCCGTGCTCGCCGTTATGGGCAGATGGGAATTTGTTAATATCCGGTTGTAGAAAACCTGAAGTTGATCTTAATTAAAATGCACCAACCGCGTGTGTAACCGTGATGGTCTCTTTCCAGCGGTGTCAGGGAAGTGAACACGGTGTTGGAGTAACGCTTGACGTAGGTTGTTCTAGGATCACTTCTTGATCATAGTTGTTTGACCGTGCTTTTGCCTTCTCTTCTTGTTCTCATTTGCGTATGTTAGCCACCATATATGCTAGTCGCTTGCTGCAGCTCCACGTCATACCTTTACCTTACCCATAAGCTTAAATAGTCTTGATCGCGAGGGTGTGAGATTGCTGAGTCCCCGTGACTCACAGTTACTTCCAAAACCAGTTTGCAGGTGCCGATGTTACCGTGCAGGTGACTCAACCAAGCTCAAGGAGGAGCTCGATGAAGATCTTGTCCTTTATGTTGTTTCGTTTCCAGTTGATCAGTAGTGGAGCCCAGTTGGGGTTGATCGGGGATCTGTGTAGCTTTTGGGGTAGTCTTCTTTTATTTTGGTTCCGTAGTCGGACCTTGAGTGTATCTGGATGAATGTAATGTTTTATTCATGTATTGTGTAAAGTGGCGATTGTAAGCCAACTATGTATCTCTTTCCCTTATTTATTACATGGGTTGTGTGAAGATTACCTCACTTCGGACATTGCTTTCAATGCGGTTATGCCTCTAAGTCATGCTTCGACACGTGGGAGATATAGCCGCATCGAGGGCGTTACAAGTTGGTAATCAGAGCCTTCCCCGACCTTAGGAGACCCCCTGCTTGATTGAATCGCTGGTGTTATTGAGTCTAGAAAAATGTTTTGAGTCATTTAGGAATTATATATCGGAGAGTTAGGAATTCTTTTTACTCCTCGGTCCCTTCATCGCTCTAGTGAGGCTTCCTGGCATAGAGTTTTGACTCTTCTCTTCTCAAATTTCACAAAAAAAATTTAGGATCACGCGGGTATCTTGGAGTCATTCCGATGGTTTTGTGACGAGAACATTGTTCTTGGTGCCTCCTGACATTTAGGGGTTGTGGCAGTGTCCTGGGGAGTTGAGCTTCGAGGTGTTGTCGTCACAATTTTATCGTTGCAGTTCTGGAATACCTGAGATTAGTTTTGCCGACATCGAAAATCTCTTTTATGCAGTTGTTGGTGAGATAACCTCGACGCCACCCAGTACTGGGGCGGGACTTCGGGAGTATTGCCATAACTCATATAACGGATGCTTTTCGAAGGTTGAGGTAGACGATTTCTGAAGGTTTCTTGGTTATGTGTTGAAGGATGGATACAGCTGGATGTAGGATTTGTTAGTTTGGGTGAGATATTATGCTTCCCCTGTATCCCCAACACCTGATTGCATAACTGGGAAAATTTCGGGAGTTTATAAGTGGGAATTCAAGTAGCTCTTAGGATATCTTTCCGACGGATGTATGATTTGAAATTGGGGTTCGACGTCTAGTGGTCCGCCTATTCACGGTTGGTTTTACAGTGGTCTCCTTGTGTCTTAAAGAGTCCTTGGCTATGCCGACTCGGGGACGCTTCATATGTCATGTGCACTGCCTTGTACATGATGGTGCTGTACGATCAAGCCCGTGTAGGCCCCACCATGAAAACTTCGGACGAAATCTCAATCATATGTTTGTTCCGGCTTATTCTGCAAGCCAATCCTTTGTTTTGTTTTGAGTTGTTGTATTCGAGTTGCTTCGAAGTCAAGTGTTGATTCCATACCTTCCCCAAATGGTGTTCTCATACTCCTATGTGAATATCAATCCTTCATGACAATAGAGATTGTCATGTCAATCATTTTCATCCGGTGTGTCTCTCTTCAAGTGGATCCGATCACTTCAACATTCGCAAGATCGATTATCAGTTCTTCTCAGCGGTGTTTGCTTCATCCGTTCCAAGTTTCCTTTGTTTTCCCACCCTCCCACCCTTTTTCTTCAAGGACTCGGATTTCTTTATCAAGTATCCATCTTATGGATGTGAAGTCTCTCCATTCTTTTCCGTCAATAGTCTTACCCGGTGGTTCTCTTGAAGATGCTCTACTGGTTCATCGTTCTTGTCTACGTGGAAGCAGCAGATCACCATCTTGATCTGCCTGATGCTCAGGTGGAAGAGGAGGAGGAGGTGGTGGTGGCGGAGCCAGTGAGTTTGACCAACATTGAAACAATGCTACGAAATGCTCGTGCATTCCGTGAACTTTCACCTGCAGAAGAAAAACGGTGGGCCCACATGTTGGAACAGTGCAATGTTGCTGTCACTCTAGGAAATAAGTTGTCAGTATTCTCAGCTATGGTCACCTTTCTTCAGGTGAAGACATCTGAGTGGATGACCAACAAATCATTCAATGCGATGTTGGTTGCTTTCCGCGAATCTTTCCCAGATGCGTCTGAGCTGCCACACACCTACAGTAAAATGAAGAATTTCCTTCGTGCAGTTGGAATTGGATATGATATGATCCATGTTTGTAAGAATAATTGTGTTCTGTTCCGAAAGGATTATGCCAACTTAAGTGAATGCCCGAAATGCAAATCATCAAGATGGAAAGATGCGATGCTGTGAAGAGGATTCCTCATAATGTTCTAAGACATTTTCCAATTACACCAAGATTGCAGAGGTTGTTTCATGATGCTGAAACAAGAGAGGATGTACTGTGGCATTCTAGGAACCAGGAGTACAGAGATCAGAATGTAATGAGCCATCCATATCATGGTAGTGAGTGGAAAAGCTTCAATGATAAACACAAAGAGTTTGCTGCTGACCCGAGAAACATTAGACTTGGCTTAGCTTCAGATGGATTTAGCCCATTTGGCCACCAGAGCGCCACATATAGCATGTGGCCAGTGCTTGTTATCCCTTACAACATGCCTCCAAATGTCTACACCAAAGAATCAAACTACATCATGGCCTTGCTCATCCCAGGTCCAAAAAGTCCTGGAAAGGATTTTGATTTGTTCATGGAGCCTCTTGTGGAGGAACTTCAACAGCTATGGAAGGGTGTTCTCACTCGAGACCTATATAGCAGCCCACCAGCTGATTTCTTTCTGCGTGTTGTTATAATTTGGTGCATCCATGATTATTCGGCTTTGGGCACTATGTCAGGGCGAACAACACATGGTTGCAATGCATGTGTTCGCTGTGACAGGAATCTGTTGTCATACGCAATACTTAGCAAGATCTGTTACATTGGACACCATCGTTTCCTTGCCAAGGACAAGCCGCATCCTAGAAAATACCGAAGACATGTGTTCAATGCAAAGCATGAAAACCGTGATGCGCCAAAGAGGCTCACCGCCGATGAGTTGCAAGTGGAATTAGATAAGGTCAGGCATATTACACCAGGAAACCATCCTGGTAATGGTAGCGGGAAAAGGAAGTGTGGCAGGGTAGAAGAGAAATTATTGTTTACCTGCAGGTCCACTTTGTGGGACTTGGAGTATTGGAAAGATTTGGATCTGCGGCATAATCTTGATGTGATGCACATCAAGAAAAATATATGTGACAACATTATCGGCACACTTCTTAATATTGAAGGCAAGACGAAAGATACCTTAAAGTCTAGGATTGATTTGACACATCTGGGTATCAGAAAGGATTTGCAGGTGCAAGATGAAGGTAAACCACGGGATATGGCACCAGCTGTGTACGTCTTGGACAAGGTAAAAAGAAAAGAATTCTGCGAGGTCCTGTCACGTGTGAGATTCCCATATGGATTTGCTTCCAACCCTGAAAGGAGAGCAGTGCAGATGGAAACAAGGTACAAGGGTTGAAAACTCATGACTGCCACATCCTACTTCAAAGGGTTTTACCTGTTATCGTTAGAGGATTGGGCCGCCCTGACTTATACAGAGCAGTTGCAGAGTTGAGACAATTCTTCAGGGAACTCTGCAGTAGGAATATCAGGATAGATGCTTCTGAGCATCTTAGAGACAAGATACCAACTATCCTATGCGACCTTGAGAAGATATATCCTCCAGCCTTCTTTGATGTGATGGTGCATTTGGCTGTTCATCTACCTGATGAGGCACTACTTAGAGGATCGGTACAGTATGGCTGGATGTACCCTATTGAAAAGCGGCTAGACACTTTCAAGGGCTATGTTAGGAACAGAGCTAGACCCGAGGGTTCCATTGCAGAGGCCTACATTGCTACAGAAGCGTTGACATTCTGCTCAAAATACATTGAAACAGCTGGTTAGCTTAGCAAAGAGGTGGGTGAAGACAATCCCAGGCTCAATGTTTTCGATTATTCTGTTCGAGTTACAGGGAAGAGTCGACAAGAGGACAAACCTAAAGATTTGGACAAAATGGTTTGGTATGTGTTGAATAACTGTCCTGAGATACTACCTTACATCAAGTAAGTGCAGTACTGCAGCTTATACATCGTAATCTACTAAACTTGTAGCACATTCTTATATATTTAGATGTTTGACGCGATCACTATGTTGTGCAGCATCTACAAAGAGGAGTTACTGCTGCAAAATCCAAGAAATATTGACAAACTGGTTATGGCAGGATTTGCGAAATGGTTCAAGAACCATGTAAGCTTTTGAAGTGCACTGTCGGTTTTTTAATATATTGAGTACATAAGATGATCAGCTTGTCTATTTTCTAACCATAGGTTAAGAAGATGCGGGAGGATGGGCAGGCAGTTGATGATGCCCTTTACTCACTAGCAATGGGTCCTGATACTCGGGTAAGACATTATGAATCTTGAGTTGTTGGAGATGTGCGCTACAACACCCTTGCACGAGATGAAGGCAGGAAGACACAAAACAGTGCCATCATGAGCACGGATACGTATGACAAAGAGACAACTGAAATGTATGCTAACATAACAGACATTATTCAGTTGCAGTATATCTCCAGTTTCGAGGATCATCGGTGTGTGGTTCTGTTGTGCTATCATTGGTATAACCTGTTTTCCAGGATCGCAAAACCCAGAGCTGATGATTATTTCAAATCCATCGATGTCAAGGCGGTGTAACAGACCAACGAGCCTTTTATTTTGGCAAATCAAGCAACACAGATATTTTTCTTGGAAGACACATTTGCACGTAGCGATGACTGGAGAGTATTGCAAAGGCACGTAGCGATGACTGGAGAGTATTGCAAAGATTTGAGCAGAGGAATTCATTTAATGAAGTTGCACAACAAGATGATGCTTACACTGCTCCTGATGTACAAGATAACACAGATGTTCCTAATATCTTTGAGAACCATCACGTCAATGACGCCGGCGAAAAGATTGCCTGTTGTGCTGTGGACATACAAGAGTTGATCAAGAATAAGTCAACGTTCGAGGACGTTGAGGACGAAGAAGAAGATGACACTGTGGGGAATTACGATTCAGACTGATACACATGGCGAAGATGTTGACGCTGCTACTGCGGATGATGATTACATTGCTTTTGTCGTATTTTCCTGTCAGAAGACGTTTTTTTATCTACTATGTGAAATTGTGTTTGCTATGACAACTGAAACCTGATGAACATGTTGTTTAGTATTTTGCTGTGAGAACATCACTTGTTATGTATGCTGATTTGTGTTTGGTGATTGTATGACAACTAAAACATGATGACATTGTTGTTTAGTTGTACTCATATTTGGCTGTGAAACTTGAATTTGATGACATAGTTTGCTGTTGGACTGCAATTTGCTCGACGTCTTCGAATGAGAACAAAGCTGACCCGACAGGGCCTCTGCTATTTATTTATTTATATGAGAAAAGGGGGATACCCCCTGATTTCCGTTAATAGAAATCATTAGATGTTCACAACACTACGCCTAGCCTGCTACACAGGTTTCATTCATTACTAGTTTCGGCAAAGTGCTCATGTCGTAGCCACTGAATACATCACGAGTGCTACATACACTACAAATAAAGAGACAATCATCCTACAGAGCACATCGATTTTGCCCATTATCTTCACAAGCTCTTTCATCTCCTCATTACTGTCAAGGCCGTTCAACAGTTGTTGCTTGGCCATGATCAGAGGAACTGCATCTTTAACCTTCTACTCTGCATCTTCCTCTTCTACCATTCCTTCAGTTACTTGTCCAA
This sequence comes from Triticum aestivum, assembly GCF_018294505.1. Lineage (NCBI taxonomy): Eukaryota > Viridiplantae > Streptophyta > Magnoliopsida > Poales > Poaceae > Triticum > Triticum aestivum. The sequence goes on along the minus strand of NC_057800.1, from coordinate 549,669,604 downwards.
CACCCCAACCTGCTGGTATTGGGATTCCTCGGCTAACCAAATAATCAGTGTAGTAGCATTCCCCCACATCAACAACTTCCCAGAAATACAAATCACACGAATCTTCCCTTTTCTGCACAAATCAAATTGGTAGATCATCAACCAAACTATTAAAAAATCAGCAACTGAAAGCAATACAACAACACTTAAACATATTATTACCCCATGATTCGGGCATTTGCAGAAGACTCGGCCAGGGTTGCAGATTGTGGTTGAGACGCGACAGATGACTCTGCGTGATTTGCAGCAGTGGCACCACACCAACACAGCGGGTTGCGATGAGCAATCGACTGCGGTGCGCATGCCGGCGAGGGTGTGATGAGACCCACAGGCGATGGTACGGGTTGCGACTTGGCGCATATCTGGTTGTTGCCTGCTGAAGAGCAGGTGGAGGAGCAGCCAGCAGACATGGTTGCTGCGGCCAGAGCTTCTGATGCTAGGCAGAGTAAGTAGAGAAGAGGAGAAGTGAACGTTGGATATGTCAGTTTCATTACTTGCAGAGTAGCATAGCACCATATATAGTCATAGTCTAGGTTTGGATTCGAACCAGCTATAGGAGCACGTCTTTCTTTTTTCTAAAACTTGGCAACGTCTCATTACTGGTACACTAGCTTGTTCTGTATGCCTTCCCAAGTCTTTGATTTTCTTTCCCTTTTTTGTGAGGAAGGAAGGAGGACAAAATTGAGAGTTCCTAGGACTCGAACCCAAGACCTCTCGGTTGAAAAGCAAGGGTGCTAGTCACTTATGTGGCGAACGTTCCCTGTGAGGAGGACAACAGACGAACGCATTTTCCTCGTAGTTTTCTTCCTACATATAAAAAAGTATGCTACTTGGTGTCCGCTTAGTCAACAAACGATTGTGCCAACCTTGACCGTTGGATTGACATTCAACGTCTGTCGCGTTTCTTCAGTCTCTTCTTCCTCGAGCCGCCAAAACCAAACTAGCGCTAGTGGGACCGCCTGCTCCCGCCTCCCACGGCTGGCGGTGATCTGCCCTGGCTCCTGTTCGTTCCCGTCCGAGGCCTCACCATCATCCTCCGCCTTGGTTCGCTCGCCGCGGCGCCGCCCTCCGGTGTTGTCAACATGGTCAACAACCGAGAGGAATAAGGAGATGACTATACATGGTGAGGATGACAGTAGGGACCCAGTAGCGCGCGCAGTAATTTTGTTTTTTTGGGACGGAGAAGGGTATCAACTGGGTTGTGCGGGACCCATGGCCCGTCTAGCCCAGGCTTTTATTTCATATGTTTAGCACATGACCAGCCCAGTTTGTTTTTTTCCTTTCTAAAAATTGCTAGCTAGCTATTTTGTTTTTTGCAGAATAACCAACGTAGGCCTACTTGCTTTTCTACGCCCTGTTGGGCCGGAAATCTTTCAAGACGAGGAGGGATGCATTTTGCCCAGAAAATGGGGTATAAGTAATAAGAAATGGGCTATAAGTAATAATAAATGGACTATAAAATGAAAAAATACAGCAAACAGACAATAGTTCCAAAATATTGTTTTCTTTCGGATTTTGATATTTTAAATTTCATTGTTTTTGTGCGGGTAAAATTTCATTGAATTTAAATTAAGGTATATTTAGATTTAAAATTAATTTGAATCTGGCTAGAAATTTTGGACTGTATGCTGTTTGGGACAGATTTGGAGGCTGACTTTTTGGCTTTGTCAACTTAGTCCACAAACGATTCTAGCAGCAGTGACTGTTGGTTGTTAATCCAACGGTCGTGCTGCTTCTTCAATATCTGATCTTCTTGCTCCAGCCGCCTAAACCAGCTCCGGTGGGACTGCCTGCTCCCGCCTCCCGTGGCCGGCTGTGCTGCCGCATAGGCCGCACCGCCCCACCCTACTTCATTGCTGGCCAGGCCATTCCTCTACTCACCCACACCTCCTGTTATTTTCCGGCGACGGCAGCCAGACCAGTAAATCCTCGTACTCCCCACCGCGTGGGCAACAATTGTCGAGTCTTCCCCGGCTCCGTGTCGTTCCCTTCCTAGGCCTCACCGTCATCCACCGCCATGGTGCTCTCGGCGTGGCCTGGTCAACTTGGTCAACGAACGACATCCATCGGTCGTGGACTATACGTGTAAAATATTAATTCCTCCACCTGACAGCTGGGACCCACCGGAAGGGCCTCTGTATTTCACGAAAAAAAATGTTCCCCTCGCTGACATGTTAGACCCACCAGCTATATCTTCGCACGCAAGGAAGCGCCTCCTTATTACGCACAAAAAAATGAATACCCCCTGCTAGCTGCGACCCACCATAGTGGGAGGATGGCTTGTGGGCCAACAAAGTTGACGGGGACGGAGGGCTTTGTCAACTTAGTCAATATGAACGATTCTAGCTCCAGTGACCGTATGATGTCCATCCAACGGCCGTAGTGCTTCATCAACCTCTGGTCTTCTTGCTCCAGCCGCCCAAAGTAGCGCCGGTCGTGCCGCATGCTCCTGCCTCCCGTGGTCGGCTGTGCTGCCGCGGAGGCCTCACCGCCCCCTACTATTCCCACAGCTGGCCAGGCCCTGCGGTGACGGCAGCCTCACACCGCAGCCGAACCAGTGAACCCTCGTACTCCTCTCCGCGCGGGCTTCCACTGTCGCGTCTTCCTCGGCTCCGCGTCGTCCCCTTCCTAGGCCTCGCCGTCGTCCACCGTCGTGGTGCTCTCCACGCAGCGTGGTCAACATGGTCAAGGAACGACTTCCATCGAAAGAGTACTGTACGTGGAGAGGCTGACAGCTGGGTCCACGGCTACAGCCCAGTTTTTTTGTGATTTGCCAAGTAAGTCGCTTTGTCACGCCTGTTGGGCTGCAAATCTTTCAAGACGAGGAGAGCTTTCATTCGGCTGGCCGAGAAAATGGCCCATCAGTAATGAGAAATGTGTTGTACATTTTTAAAACACATCAAACCGGCAATTAGTTTCAAATATCTTTTTTTCATTACAAGATTTTAAATTACATTAATTTTTATGCGTGGAGAATTTGTTGGATTTTATATTGATATACATTAATTTTTAAAATCAGTTTGAATGTGAGTCGAAATTTCGGGATTAAAAACAGTTCGGACCGCACCGAAATATGCAAAATTTTGTATAATTTTTTAACCGTGGCCACAATTTGGGTTGTAATGCTAACAAAAAGAATATGGGCTCCAAAAAACCTTAAGAATTAGCAAATGGGCTGAAAATTATTAGAAATAATGGTAGATGGGCTGTATGTTGTTTTCCACAGATTTGAGGCTTTCCTAAAAAAAGGTTGACGCACAAGCAGTGACTGTTGGATGTCCATCCAACGGCCGTCGTGCTTCTTCAATCTCTGCTCTTCTTACTCCAGCCGCTCAAACAAGTGCCGGCGGGACTGCTTGCTCCCTCCTCCCTGCGGCCGGCTGTGCTGCCGCGCAAGCCTCACCGCCCCACCGTACTCCCATCGCTGGCCTAGCCATCCCTCTACTCACCCACACCTGTTGTTATTCTCCGGCGACGGCAGACGAACCAGTAAACCCTCGTACAGTCGTACTCCCCTCCACGTGGGAAACAACTGCTGAGTCTTCCCTGCCTCTGTGTCATTCCCTTCCTAGGCCTCGCCGTCGTCCACCGCCCTGGTGCTCTCGGCGCGGCCTGGTCAACGTGGTCAATGACCGACATGCATCTGAAGTGGATTGTACGTGGAGAGGCCGACAGCTGGGTCCATGGCCGCATGCAAGGAAATGCCTCCTTATTACGCGCAAAATAATGAATCCTCCACCTGACATCAGGGACCCACCGAAAGGGCCTCTGTATTTCGTGAAAAAAACGTTACCGCCGCTGACAGCTCGGACCCACCAGCTATATCTTCGCACGTAAGGAAGTGCCTCCTTATTACGCACAAAAAAATGAATACTCCCCTTGTTAGCTGGGACCCAGTATAGTGGCAGGCTAACTTGTGGGCCTACTAAGTTGATGGGGACGGAGGGCTTTGTCAACTTAGTCAATATGCACGATTCTAGCTCCAGTGACCGTACGATGTCCATCCAACGGCCGTAGTGCTTCTTCAACCTCTGTTCTTCTTGCTCCAGCCATCCAAACCAGCGTCGGCCGTGCCTCGTGCTCCTGCCTTCTGTGGCCGGCGACGATGCGGCGGAGGCCTCACCACCCCCTACTACTCCCACCGCTGGCCAGTGTTGGGGAACGTAGTAATTTCAAAAAAATTCCTACGCACACGCAAGATCATGGTGACGCATAACAACGAGAGGGGAGAGTGTAATCTACGTACCCTCGTAGACCGACAGCGGAAGCGTTATGACAACGCGGTTGATGTAGTCGTACGTCTTCACAGCCCAACCGATCAAGCACCGAAACTACGGCACCTCCGAGTTTTAGCACATGTTCAGCTCGATGATGATCCCCGGACTCCGATCCAACAAAGTGTCGGGGAAGAGTTCCGTCAGCACGACGGCGTGGTGACGATCTTGATGTTCTACCATCGCAGGGCTTCGCCTAAGCACCGCTACAATATTATCGAGGAGTATGGTGGAAGGGGGCACCGCACACGGCTAAGAAAACGATCACGTGGATCAACTTGTGTGTCTAGGGGTGCCCCCTGCCCCCGTATATAAAGGAGCAAGGGGAGGAGGCCGGCCGGCCCTAGGGCGCTCCAAGGAGGAGGAGTCCTCCTCCTAGTAGGAGTAGGACTCCCCTCTTTCCTACTCCTACTAGGAGGGGAAAGGAAGGGGGAGAGGGAGAAGGAAAGGGGGGCGCCCCCCCCCCCCTCTCCTAGTCCAATTCGGACCAGAGGGGGAGGGGGCGCGCGGCCCACCCTGGCCGCCCCTCTCTCTCCACTAGGGCCCATGAGGCCCATTACTTCTCCCGGGGGGTTCCAGTAACCCTCCGGCACTCCGGTTTCCTCCAAAATCATCCGGAACACTTCCGATGTCCGAATATAGCCGTCCAATATATCAATCTTTATGTCTCGACCATTTCGAGACTCCTCGTCATGTCCGTGATCACATCCGGGACTCCGAACTAACTTCGATACATCAAAACTCATAAACTCATAATATAACTATCATCGAAACCTTAAGCGTGCGGACCCTACGGGTTCGAGAACAATGTAGACATGACCGAGACATGTCTCCGGTCAATGACCAATAGCGGAACCTGGATGCTCATATTGGTTCCCACATATTCTACGAAGATCTTTATCAGTCAGACCGCATAACAACATACGTTGTTCCCTTTGTCATCGGTATGTTACTTGCCCGAGATTCGATCGTCGGTATCTCAATACCTAGTTCAATCTCGTTACCGGCAAGTCTCTTTACTCGTTTCATAATACATCATCTCGCAACTAACTCATTAGTTGCAATGCTTGCAAGGCTTATGTGATGTGCATTACCGAGAGGGCCCAGAGATACCTCTCCGACAATCGGAGTGACAAATCCTAATCTCGAAATAAGCCAACCCAACATTTACCTTTGGAGACACCTGTAGAGCTCCTTTATAATCACCCAGTTACGTTGTGACGTTTGGTAGCACACAAAGTGTTCCTCCGGCAAATGGGAGTTGCATAATCTCATAGTTATAGGAACATGTATAAGTCATGATGAAAGCAATAGCAACATACTAAACGATCGGGTGCTAAGCTAATGGAATGGGTCATGTCAATCACATCATTCTCCTAATAATGTGATCCCGTTAATCAAATGACAACACATGTCTATGGTTAGGAAACATAACCATCTTTGATTAACGAGCTAGTCAAGTAGAGGCATACTAGTGACGTTTAGTTTGTCTATGTATTCACACAAGTATTATGTTTCCGGATAATACAATTCTAGCATGAATAATAAACATTTATCATGATATAAGGAAATAAAATAATAACATTATTATTTCCTCAAGGGCATATTTCCTTCAGTCTCCCACTTGCACTAGAGTCAATAATCTAGATTACACAGTAATGATTCTAACACCCATCGAGCTTTGGTGCTGATCATGTTTTGCTCGTGGAAGAGGCTTAGTCAATGGGTCTGCAACATTCAGATCCGTATGTATCTTGCAAATCTCTATGTCTCCCACCTGGACTAGATCCCGGATGGAATTGAAGTGTCTCTTGATGTGCTTGGTTCTCTTGTGAAATCTGGATTCCTTTGCCCAGGCAATTGCACCAGTATTGTCACAAAATATTTTCATTGGACCCGATGCACTAGGTATGACACCTAGATCGGATATGAACTCCTTCATCCAGACTCCTTCGTTTGCTGCTTCCGAAACAGCTATGTACTCCGCTTCACGTGTAGATCCTGCCACAACGCTCTGTTTAGAACTGCACCAACTGACAGCTCCACCATTTAATGTAAACACGTATCCAGTTTGCGATTTAGAATCGTCCGGATCAGTGTCAAAGCTTGCATCAATGTAACCATTTATGATGAGCTCTTTGTCACCTCCATATATGAGAAACATATCCTTAGTCCTTTTCAGGTATTTCAGGATGTTCTTGACCGCTGTCCAGTGATCCACTCCTCGATTACTTTGGTACCTCCCTGCTAGACTTATAGCAAGACACACATCAGGTCTGGTACACAGCATTGCATACATGATAGAGCCTATGGCTGAATCATAGGGAGCATCTTTCATTTTCTCTCTATCTTCTGCATTGGTCGGGCATTGAGTCTTACTCAATTTCACACCTTGTAACACAGGCAAGAATCCTTTGTTTGCTTGATCCATTTTGAACTTCTTCAAAATTTTGTCAAGGTATGTGCTTTGTGAAAGTCCAATTAAGCGTCTTGATCTATCTCTATAGATCTTAATGCCCAATATGTAAGCAGCTTCACCGAGGTCTTTCATTGAAAAACTCTTATTCAAGTATCCCTTTATGCTATCCAGAAATTCTATATCATTTCCGAATAGTAATATGTCATCTACATATAATATCAGAAATGCTACAGAGCTCCCACTCACTTTCTTGTAAATATAGGCTTCTCCAAAAGTCTGTACAAAACCAAATGCTTTGATCACACTATCAAAGCGTTTATTCCAACTCCGAGAGGCTTGCACCAGTCCATAAATGGATCGCTGGAGCTTGCACACTTTGTTAGCTCCCTTTGGATCGACAAAACCTTCCGGCTGCATCATATACAACTCTTCTTCCAGAAATCCATTCAAGAATGCAGTTTTGACATCCATCTGCCATATTTCATAATCATAAAATGCGGCAATTGCTAACATGATTCGGACAGACTTAAGCATCACTACGGGTGAGAAGGTCTCATCGTAGTCAATCCCTTGAACTTGTCGAAAACCTTTTACGACAAGTCGAGCTTTGTAGACAGTAACATTACCGTCAGCGTCAGTCTTCTTCTTGAAGATCCATTTATTCTCAATTGCTTGCCGATCTTTGGGCAAGTCAACCAAAGTCCACACTTTGTTCTAAGACATGGATTCCATCTCAGATTTAATGGCTTCAAGCCATTTTGCGGAATCTGGGCTCACCGTCGCTTCTCCATAGTTCGTAGGTTCATCATGATCTAGTAGCATGACTTCCAGAACAGGATTACCATACCACTCTGGTGCGGATCTTACTCTGGTTGATCTACGAGGTTCAGTAGTATCTTGTTCTGAAGTTTCATGATCATCATCATTAGCTTCCTCACTAATTGGTGTAGGTGTCACAGAAACCGGTTTCTGTGATGTACTACTTTCCACTAAGGGAGCAGGTACAGTTACCTCATCAAGTTCTACTTTCCTCCCACTCACTTCTTTCGAGAGAAACTCCTTCTCTAGAAAGTTTCCGAATTTAGCAACAAAAGTCTTGCCTTCGGATCTGTGATAGAAGGTGTATCCAATAGTTTCCTTTGGATATCCTATGAAGACATATTTCTCCGATTTGGGTTCGAGCTTATCAGGTTTAAGTTTTTTCACATAAGCATCGCAGCCCCAAACTTTCAGAAACGACAACTTTGGTTTCTTGCCAAACCACAGTTCATAAGGCGTCGTCTCAACGGATTTTGATGGTGCCCTATTTAATGTGAATGCGGCTGTCTCTAGAGCATAACCCCAAAATGATAGCAGTAAATCAGTAAGAGACATAATAGACCGCACCATATCAAGTAAAGTACGATTACGACGTTCGGACACACCATTACGTTGTGGTGTTCCGGGTGGCGTGAGTTGTGAAACTATTCCACATTGTTTCAAATGTACACCAAACTCGTAACTCAAATATTCTCCTCCACGGTCAGATCATAGGAATTTTATTTTCTCGTTACAATGATTTTCAACTTCACTCTGAAATTCTTTGAACTTTTCAAATGTTTCAGACTTATGTTTCATTAAGTAGATATACCCATATCTGCTTAAGTCATCTTTGAAAGTGAGAAAATAACGATATCCGCCACGAGCCTCAACATTCATCAGACCACATACATCTGTATGTATGATTTCCAACAAATCTGTTGCTCTCTCCATAGTACCGGAGAACGGTGTTTTTGTCATCTTACCCATAAGGCACGGTTCGCAAGTACCAAGTGATTCATAATCAAGTGGTTCCAAAAGTCCATCAGTATGGAGTTTCTTCATGCACTTTATACCGATATGACCTAAACGGCAGTGCCACAAATAAGTTGCACTATCATTATCAACTCTGCATCTTTTGGCTTCAACATTATGAATATGTGTGTCACTACTGATGCTCCTTCAGTGGTCGAAACAGGGGTCTTGTTCATCGGGAGGGGTGTGGCGTACCGCAAAACGGGACTCCACGGGATACTGTTCATCTCCACCGTCGACCCCCTCCAGCCTCCACGAGCTACTGTTCATCCACCGTCGACCTCCTCCAGCCTCCACCTGTGACTGTTCATCCACGGGCTCCTGTTCATCCAGCCTCCACCGCGCGCTAGTCCATCGGCTACTATTCAACCAACCCTCTCCACGGGCTCCTGTTCAACCACCCCTCCACAGGCTACTGTTCATCCTGCCCTCCACCATCTACTGTTCATCCTACCCTCCACGGGGTGGTCCTGTTCATCCAGCCCTCCACGGGGTCCTGTTCATCCAGCCCTAACCGGCTCGGTCGATCGGTGTCCTGTTCATCCAGAGGCAACACCATGGGGTCATGTTCATCCACCCCCAACGGGGACTGTTCATCCACCCCCCCCCCCACCGCAACGCTCACTGTTCATCCAGAGCCAGCATCGATCGGCTTCAGTTAGCAACAATAGTGAAGGAATCACTCGATCGGGTTCAGTTAACAGCCATCGATCGATCGCTCGGGTTCAGTAATGCGTAGCCTGCAGTGCAATCGCTCGGGTTCAGTTAGAGCCCAACGCCTCGCTCGGGTTCAGTTAGAGCCAACGCCTTGCACACACGCGTGTACGTGTACGAGAGAAGCGCGCATCGCTCGGCCCCCGACCTCCCACCGTAACCGCGAACTCCCCGAAATTTTCCTCGCCTCGCTTCTACCATGGTTTTTCCCTCATGGACGGCCCAAAGAATGTCATGCAGCTGCGTCTACGGCCCGCCCAGGATGAAAAGCCCATTTTCTGTCATGATTTTTTGTCATAGAAGTAGGAGCCCACCACATCTATGATGATACCGGGTTTTGTCACAATAATCGTCATAGAAGTGTCATATGTATGACAGAAAAAAATTCGTTCGGCCCAAAATGTCACGGATGTGTCTTTTTTGTAGTGTACTCACTCCCGGTGGGGAGCATCATGGAATTGATGATGGAGAAGGGTTGGTGATGACGAAGAACGAAGATCCCCCTCTCCGGAGCCCCAAGCGGACTCTAGATCTGGCCTCCCGATGAAGAACAGGAGGTGACTGTGGCTCCGTCTCATGGATCACAATAATTCTTTCTCCCTGATATTTTTTCTGGAAAAATAGGTATTTATGGAATTGGAATCAGGGTCTTCGGGGCCACCAGGTGGGGACAACCCACCTGGGCGCGCCCTGGTGGGTTGTGCCCACCAGGTGCCCCCCTTCGGTCTTGGCTCCAGAAATTCTCTTTTATTATATAAAAATTCCTCGCAAAGTTTCGTTCCATTCCAAGAACTTTTATTTCTGCACAAAAACAACACCATGGTAGTTCTGCTAAAAACAGCATCAGTCTGGGGTTAGTTTCATTCAAATCATACAAATTAGAGTCCAAAACAAGAGGAAAAGCGTTAGGAAAAGTAGATACGTTGGAGACGTATCAGGGGGTGCTCCAAGGAGAGCACAACCCACTAGGGCGTGCCAGGAGGCCCAGGCGTGCCCTGATGGGTTGTGCCTACCTCGGGTGCCCCCGGACTGCCTCTTTGCTCTATAAACAACCCAATATTCCAGAAACCCTAGGGGAGTCGATGAAAAATCAATTCCAACCGCCGTAGAGTCTAGAACCACCAGATCCAATCTAGACACCATCACAGAGGGGTTCACCACTTCCATTGGTGCCTCTCCGATGATGCGTGAGTAGTTCTTTGTAGACCTTTGATACGTCTCCAACGTATCTATAATTTTTGATTGTTCCATGCTATTATATTGTCAACCTTGGATGTTTTATATGCATTTATATGCACTTTTATATTATTTTTGGGACTAACCTATTAACCCAGAGCCCAGTGCCAGTTTCTGTTTTTTCCTTGTTTTAGAGTATCGCAGAAAAGGAAAATCAAACGGAGTCCAATTGACCTGAAACTTCACGGAACTTAATTTTGGACCAGAAGAAGCCCACGGAGTATCGGAGATGGACCAGGTGAGTCCCGGACTGCCTACGAGGGTGGGGGGCGCACCCACCCCCTGGGCGCGCCCCCTGCCTCGTGGACAGCCCGGAGATCCACCGACGTACTTCTTCCTCCTATATATATCTATATACCCTAAAAACTTTGGGGAGGAGAATAGATCAGGAGTTCCGCCGCCAGAAGCCTCTGTAGCCACCGAAAACCAATCTAGACCCGTTCTGGCACCCTGCCGGAGGGGGGGAACCCTCTAAGGTGGCCATCTTCATCATCTCGGCGCTCCCCATGACGAGGAGGGAGTAGTTCTCCCTCGGGGCTAAGGGTATGTACCAGTAGCAATGTGTTTGATCTCTCTCTCTCTCGTGTTCTTGAGGTGATACGATCTTGATGAATCGCGAGCTTTGCTATTATAGTTGGATCATATGATGTTTCTCCCCCTCTACTCTATTGTGCTGAACTGTGTTTTCCCTTTGAAGTTATCTTATTGGATTGAGTCTTTAAGGATTTGAGAACACTTGATGTATTTCTTGCGTGGGATACCCGTGGTGACAATGGGGTATTCTATTGATCCACTTGATGTATGTTTTGGTGATCAACTTGCGAGTTCCGCCCATGAACCTATGCATAGGGGTTGGCACACGTTTTTGTCTTGACTCTCCGGTAGAAACTTTGGGGCCCTCTTTGAAGTAGTTTGTGTTGGTTTGAATAGATGAATCTAAGATTGTGTGATGCATATCGTATAATCATACCCACGGATACTTGAGGTGACATTGGAGTATCTAGGTGACATTAGGTTTTTGGTTGATTTGTGTCTTAAGGTGTTATTCTAGTACGAACTCTATGATAGATTGAATGGAAAGAATAGCTTCATGTTATTTTACTACGGACTCTTGAATAGATCGATCAGGAAGGATAACTTTGAGGTGGTTTCATACCCTACCATAATCTCTTCGTTTGTTCTCCGCTGTTAGTGACTTTGGAGTGACTCTTTGTTGCATGCTGAGGGATAGTTATATGATCCAATCATGTTATTATTGTTGAGAGAACTTGCACTAGTGAAAGTATGAACCCTAGGCCTTGTTCTAACGCATTGCAATACCGTTTACACTCACTTTTATCATTAGTTACCTTGCTGTTTTTATATTTTCATATTACAAAAACCTATATCTACCATCCATATTGCACTTGTATCACCATCTCTTTGCCGAACTAGTGCACCTATACAATTTACCATTGTATTGGGTGTGTTGGGGACACAACAGACTCTTTGTTATTTGGTTGCAGGGTTGCTTGAGAGAGACCATCTTCATCCTACGCCTCCCACGGATTGATAAACCTTAGGTCATCCACTTGAGGGAAATTTGCTACTGTCCTACAAACCTCTGCACTTGGATGCCCAACAACGTCTACAAGAAGAAGGTTGTGTAGTAGACATCAAGCTCTTTTCTGGCGCCGTTGCCGGGGAGGTTAGTGCTTGAAGGTATATTTTTAGATCTTTCAATTGAATCTTTTAGTTTCTTGTTTTATCACTAGTTAGTCTATAAAAGAAAACTACAAAAAAATGAAATTGAGTTTGCCTCATACGCTTCATCTTTTTAATATCTTTCGTGAGTATGATGGAAAGGAAAATTGTGCCAAAGTGTTAGAAGAAGAATGCATTAAAATGTTTGGCACTAAATATTTGAATGATGACCATGATTGCAATGTTGTTAGTATGAACTCCTTGAATATCCATAGTACTAATGATGATTGCACTAGTTATGACGAAAATATCTCTTATAAGCATGTCGATTTTTGTGGAGTGCATAGAGTTTGCAAGTACATACCAAATAGGGAAAATAGATTTTGCAAGAGGCATAAGTAGTTGGAAACTAAATGGTTGCAAAAAAGGCTAAATGTTAGTGCTGAAAATTTAAAATATCTTAGCCGTACTTGTGAACTTTGCAATGAACATGGTCATTTAAATATCAAATGCAAATTGTGTTGGGGAACGTAGTAATTTCAAAAAAAATCCTATGCACACGCAAGATCATGGTGATGCATAGCAATGAGAGGGGAGAGTGTTGTCCACGTACCCTCGTAGACCGAAAGCGGAAGCGTTAGCAAACGCGGTTGATGTAGTCGTACGTCTTCACGATCCGACCGATCAAGTAACGAACGTACGGCACCTCCGAGTTCAGCACACGTTCAGCTCGATGACGTCCCTCGAACTCCGATCCAGCCGAGTGTTGAGGGAGAGTTTCGTCAGCACGGCGGCGTAGTGACGATGTTGATGTTCTACTGACGCAGGGCTTCGCCTAAGCACCGCTACAGTATTATCAAGGTGGACTATGGTGGAGGGGGGCACCGCACACGGCTAAGAGATCAATGATCAATTGTTGTGTCTTTGGGGTGCCCCTGCCCCCGTATATAAAGGAGTGGAGGAGGAGGAGGGCCGGCACTCTCTATGGCGCGCCCTAGGGGAGTCCTACTCCCACCGGGAGTAGGATTCCCCCTTTCCTAGTAGAACTAGGAGCCCTTCCAAGTAGTAGGAGTAGGAGGGAAGGAAAGGGAAGGGTAAAGGAGAAGGAAGGAAGGGGGTGCCCCCCTCCCTAGTCCAATTCGGACCAGCCCATGGGGAGGGGTGCGGCCACCCTTTCAGGCCTTTCTCTCCTTTCCCGTATGGCCCATTAAGGCCCAATACAAATTCCCGTAACTCCCCGGTACTCCCGAAAATACCCGAATCACTTGGAACCTTTCCGATGTCCGAATATAGTCGTCTAATATATCGATCTTTACGTCTCAACCATTTCAAGACTCCTCGTCATGTCCCCGATCTCATACGGGACTCCAAACTCCTTCGGTACATCAAAACACATAAACTCATAATATAACCGTCATCGAACTTTAAGCGTGCGGACTCTATGGGTTCGAGAACTATGTAGACATGACCGAGACACGTCTCCGGTCAATAACCAATAGCGGAACCTGGATGCTCATATTGGCTCCTACATATTCTACGAAGATCTTTATCGGTCAAACCGCATAACAACATACGTTGTTCCCTTTGTCATCGGTATGTTACTTGCCCGAGATTCGATCGTCGGTATCTCAATACCTAGTTCAATCTCGTTACCGGCAAGTCTCTTTACTCGTTCCGTAACACATCATCCCGCAACTAACTCATTAGTTGCAATGCTTGCAAGGCTTATAGTGATGTGCATTATCGAGTGGGCCCAGAGATACCTCTCCGACAATCGGAGTGACAAATCCTAATCTCGAAATATGCCAACCCAATAAGTACCTTCGGAGACACCTGTAGAGCACCTTTATAATCACCCAGTTACGTTGTGACGTTTGGTAGCACACAAAGTGTTCCTCCGGTAAACGGGGGTTGCATAATCTCATAGTTATGGGAACATGTATAAGTCATGAAGAAAGCAATAGCAACAAACTAAACGATCAAGTGCTATGCTAACGGAACGGGTCAAGTCAATCACATCATTCTCTAATGATGTGACCCCGTTAATCAAATGACAACTCATGTCTATGGCTAGGAAACTTAACCATCTTTGATTCAACGAGCTAGTCAAGTAGAGGCATACTAGTGACATACTGTTTGTCTATGTATTCACACATGTATTATGTTTCCGGTTAATACAATTCTAGCATGAATAATAAACATTTATCGTGATATAAGGAAATAAATAATAACTTTATTATTGCCTCTAGGGCATATTTCCTTCAGTCTCCCACTTGCACTACAGTCAATAATCTAGTTCACATCGCCATGTGATTTAACATCAATAGTTCACATTACCATGTGATTAACACCCATAGTTCACATCGTCATGTGACCAACACCCAAAGGGTTTACTAGAGTCAATAATCTAGTTCACATCGCTACGTGATTAATACCCAAAGAGTACTAAGGTGTGATCATGTTTTGCTTGTGAGGGAAGTTTAGTCAACGGGTCTGCCATATTCAGATCCGTATGTATTTTGCAAATTTCTATGTCAACAATGCTCTGCACGGAGCTACTCTAGCTAATTGCTCCCACTTTCAATATGTATCCAGTTTGAGACTTTGAGTCATCTGGATCAGTGTCAAAACTTGCATCGACGTAACCCTTTATGACGAACCTTTTGTCACCTCCATAATCGAGAAACATATCCTTATTCCACAAAGGACAATTTTGACCAATGTCCAGTGATCTACTCCTAGATCACTATTGTACTCCCTTGCGAAACTTAGGGCACGGTATACAATAGGTCTGGTACACAACATGGCATACTTTATAGAACCTATGGCTGAGGCATAGGGAATGACTTTCATTCTCTCTCTATCTTCTGTCGTGGTCGGATTTTGAGTCTTACTCAACTTCACACCTTGTAACACAGGCTAGAACTCCTTCTTTGACTGTTCCATTTTGAACTACTTCAAAATCTTGTCAAGGTATGTACTCATTGAAAAACTTATCAAGCGTCTTGATCTATCTCTATAGATCTTGATGCTCAATATGTCAGCAGCTTCACCGAGGTCTTTCTTTGAAAAACTCCTTTCAAACATTCCTTTATGCTTTGCAGAATAATTCTACATTATCTCCGATCAACAATATGTCATTCACATATACTTATCAAAAATGTTGTAGTGCTCCCACTCACTTTCTTATAAATACAGGCTTCACCACAAGTCTGTATAAAACTATATGCTTTGATCAACTTATCAAAGCGTATATTCCAACTCCAAGATGCTTGCACCAGTCCATAGATGGATCGCTGGAGCTTGCATATTTTGTTAGTACCTTTAGGATTGACAAAACCTTCTGGTTGCATCATATACAACTCTTCTTTAATAAATCCATTAAGGAATGCAGTTTTGTTTATCCATTTGCCAAATTTCATAAAATGCAGCAATTGCTAACATGATTCGGATAGACTTAAGCATAGATACGAGTGAGAAACTCTCATCGTAGTCAACACCTTGAACTTGTCGAAAACCTTTTTGCGACAATTCCAGCTTTGTAGATAGTAACACTACTATCAGCGTCCGTCTTCCTCTTGAAGATCCATTTAATCTCAATGGCTCGCCGATCAATGAGCAAGTCAATCAAAGTCCATACTTTGTTCTCATACATGGATCTCATCTCAGATTTCATGGCCTCAAACCATTTCGCGGAATCTGGCTCATCATCGCTTCCTCATAGTCCGTAGGCTCATCATGGTCAAGTAACATGACCTCCAAAACAGGATTACCGTACCACTCTGGTGCGGATCTCACTCTGGTTTACCTACGAGGTTCGGTAGTAACTTGATCTGAAGTTACATGATCATCATCATTAGCTTCCTCACTAATTGGTGTAGTAGTCACAGGAACAGATTTCTGTGATGAACTACTTTCCAATAAGGGAGCAGGTACAGTTACCTCATCAAGTTCTACTTTCCTCCCACTCACTTCTTTCGAGAGAAGCTCCTTCCCTAGAAAGGATTCATTCTCAGCAATGAATTTGCCTTCGGATCTGTGATAGAAGGTGTACCCAACAATTTTGTTTGGGTATCCTATGAAGATGCACTTCTCCGATTTGGGTTCAAGCTTATCATTTGAAACTTTTTCACATAAGCATTGCCGCCCCAAACTTTAAGAAATGACAACTTTGGTTTCTTGACAAACCACAGTTCATAAGGCGTCGTCTCAACAGATTCCGATGGTGCCCTATTTAACGTGAATGTAGCTGTCTCTAATGCATAACCCCAAAAGGATAGTGGTAGATCGGTAAGAGACATCATAGATCGCACCATATCTAATAAAGTACGATTACGATGTTCGGACACACCATTACACTGTGGTGTTCCAGGTGGCGTGAGTTGCGAAACTATTCCGCATTGTTTCAAATGAAGACCAAACTCGTAACTCAAATATTCTCCTCCACGATCAGATCGTAGAAACTTTATTTTCTTGTTACGATGATTTTCTACTTCACTCTAAAATTCTTTTGAACTTTTCAAATGTTTCATACTTATGTTTCATCAAGTAGATATACCCATATCTTCTCAGATCATCTGTAAAGGTCAGAAAATAACGATACCTGCCGCGAGCCTCAACTCTCATCAGACTGCGTACATCAGAATGTATTATTTCCAATAAGTCGGTTGCTCGCTCCATTGTTCCGGAGAACGGAGTCTTAGTCATCTTGCCCATAAGGCATGGTTCGCAAGCATCAAGTGATTCCAAAATCCCATCATCATGGAGTTTCTTCATGTGCTTTACACCAATATGACCTAAACGACAGTGCCACAAATAAGTTGCACTATCATTATTAACTTTGCATCTTTTGGCTTCAATATTATGAATATGTGTATCACTATGATCGAGATCCAACAAACTATTTTCATTGGGTGTATGACCATTGAAGGTTTTATTCATGTAAACAGAACAACAATTATTCTCTGACTTTAAATGAATAATCGTATTACAATAAACATGATCAAATCATATTCATGCTCAACGCAAACACCAAATAACACTTATTTAGGTTCAACACTAATCTCGAAAGTATAGGGAGTGTGCGATGATGATCATATCAATATTGGAACTACTTCCAACACACATCGTCACTTTACCCTTAACTAAGCTCTGTTCATTCTACAACTCCCGTTTCGAGTTACATATAGCAATTGAACTAGTATCAAATACGGAGGGGTTGCTATAAACACTAGTAAAGTACATATCAATAACATGTATATCAAATATACTTATGTTCACTTTTCCATCCTTCTTATCCGCCAATTACTTGGGGTAGTTCCGCTTCCAGTAACCAATCCCTTTGCAGTAGATGCACTTAGTCTCAGGCTTAGGTCCAGACTTGGGCTTCTTCACTTGAGAAGCAACTTGCTTGCCGTTCTTCTTGAAGTTCCCCTTTGCCCCTTTTCTTGAAACTAGTGGTCTTGTTAATCATCAACACTTGATGCTCTTTCTTGATTTCTACCTTCATCGATTTCATCATCATGAAAAGCTCGGGAATTGTTTTTGTCATCCCTTGCATACTATAGTTCATCACGAAGTTCTACTAACTTGGTGATGATGACTAGAGAATTCTGTCAATCACTATTTTATTTCAAAGATTAACTCCCACTTGATCCAAGTGATTGTAGTACTCAGACATTCTGAGCACATGCTCACTAGCTGAGCAATTCTCCTCCATCTTGTACGCAAAGTACTTGTCAAAGGTCTCATATCTTTTGACATGGGCATGAGTCTGAAATACTAATTTCAACTCTTGAAACATCTCATATGCTCCATGGCGTTCAAAACGTCTTTAAAGCCCCGATTCTTAGCCGTAAAGTATGATGCACTAAACTATCAAGTAGTCATCATACCGAGCTTTGCCAAATGTTCCTAACGTCTGCATATGCTCCTGCAATAGGTTCGTCACCTAGCGGTGCATTAAGGACATAATTCTTCTGTGCAGCAATGAGGATAATCCTCAGATCACGGACCAAGTTTGCATCATTGCTACTAACATCTTTCAACTTAGTTTTCTCTAGGAACATATCAAAATAAACAGGGGAGCTAAACGCGAGCTATTGATCTACAACATAGATATGCTAATACTACCAGGACTAAGTTCATGATAAATTAAAGTTCAATTAATCATATTACTTAAGAACTCCCGCTTAGATAGACATCCCTCTAATCCTCTAAGTGATCACGTGATCCAAATCAACTAAACCATGTCCGATCATCACGTGAGATGGAGTAGTTTCAATGGTGAACATCACTATGTTGATCATATCTACTATATGATTCACGCTCGACCTTTCGGTCTCAGTGTTCCGAGGCCATATCTGCATATGCTAGGCTCGTCAAGTTTAACCTGAGTATTCTGTGTGTGCAAAACTGGCTTGCACCCATTGTAGATGGACGTAGAGCTTATCACACCCGATCATCACGTGGTGTCTGGGCACGACGAACTTTGGCAACGGTGCATACTCAGGGAGAACACTTTTATCTTGAAATTTAGTGAGAGATCATCTTATAATGCTACCGTCATAACTAAGCAAAGTAAGATGTATAAAAGATAAACATCATATGCAATCAAAATATGTGACATGATATGGCCATCATCATCTTGTGCTTTTGATCTCCATCTCCAAAGTACTGTCATGATCTCCATTGTTACCGGCATGACACCATGATCTCCATCATCTTGATCTTTTATCAACGTGTCGTCACATGGTTGTCTCATCAGCTATTGCTTTTGCAACTATTACTATCGCATAGCGATAAAGTAAATCAATTACATGGCACTTGCATCTTATGCAATAAAGAGACAACCATAAGGCTTCTACCAGTTGCTGATAACTTCAACAAAACATGATCGTCTCATACAACAACTTATATCTCATCACGTCTTGACCATATCACATCACAACATGCCCTGCAAAAACAAGTTAGACGTCCTCTACTTTGTTGTTGCAAGTTTTACGTGGCTGCTACGGGCTGAGCAAGAACCGTTCTTACCTACGCATCAAAACCACAACGATAGTTTGTCAAGTTGGTGTTGTTTTAACCTTCGCAAGGACCTGGGCGTAGCCACACTCGGTTCAACTAAAGTTGGAGAAACTGACACCCGCTAGCCACCTGTGTGCAAAGCACGGCGGTAAAACCAGTCTCGCGTAAGCGTACGCGTAATGTCGGTCCGGGCCGCTTCATCCAACAATACCGCCGAACCAAAGTGTGACATGCTGGTAAGCAGTATGACTTATATCGCCCACAACTCACTTGTGTTCTACTCGTGCATATGACATCTACACATAAAACCTGGCTCGGATGCCATTGTTGGGGAACGTAGTAATTTCAAAAAATTTCCTACGCACACGCAAGAGCATGGTGATGCATAGCAACGAGAGGGGAGAGTATTGTCCACGTACCCTCGTAGACCGAAAGCGGAAGCGTTAGCACAACGTGGTTGATGTAGTCGTACGTCTTCACGATCCGACCGATCAAGTACCGAACGCACGACCTCCGAGTTCTGCACACGTTCAACTCGATGACGTCCCTCGAACTCCGATCCAGCCGAGTGTTGAGGGAGAGTTTCGTCAGCACGACGACGTGGTGACGATGATGATGTTCTACCGACGCAGGGCTTCGCCTAAGCACCGCTACGATATGATCGAGGTGGATTATGGTGGAGGGGGGCACCGCACACGGCTAAGAGATCAAGAGATCAATTCTTGTGTCTTTGGGGTATCCCCTGCCCCCGTATATAAAGGAGTGGAGGAGGGGGAGGGTCGGCCCTCTCTATGGCGCGCCCTAGGGGAGTCCTACTCCCACCGGGAGTAGGATTCCCCCTTTCCTAGTAGAACTAGGAGCCCTTCCAAGTAGTAGGATTAGGAGGGAAGGAAAGGGAAGGGAAAAGGAGAAGGAAGGAAGGGGGCGCCCCCCTCCCTAGTCCAATTCGGACCAGCCCATGGGGAGGGGTGCGGCCACCCTTTGAGGCCTTTCCCTTTCCCGTATGGCCCATTAAGGCCCCATATGAATTTCCGTAACTCCCCGGTACTCCCGAAAATACCCGAATCACTCGGAACATTCCCGATGTCCGAATATAGTCGTCCAATATATCGATCTTTACATCTCGACCATTTCGAGACTCCTCGTCATGTCCCCGATCTCATCCGGGACTCCAAACTCCTTCGGTACATCAGAACACATAAACTCATAATATAACCGTCATCGAACTTTAAGCGTGCGGACCCTACGGGTTCGAGAACTATGTAGACATGACCGAGACACGTCTTCGGTCAATAACCAATAGCGGAATCTGGATGCTCATATTGGCTCCTACATATTCTACGAAGATCTTTATCGGTCAAACCGCATAACAACATACGTTGTTCCCTTTGTCATCAGTATGTTACTTGCCCGAGATTCGATCATCGGTATCTCAATACCTAGTTCAATCTCATTACCGGCAAGTTTGTTTACTCATTCCATAACACATCATCCCGCAACTAACTCATTAGTTGCAATGCTTGCAAGGCTTATAATGATGTGCATTACCGAGTGGGCCCAGAGATACCTCTCCGACAATCGGAGTGACAAATCCTAATCTCGAAATACACCAACCCAACAAGTACCTTCGGAGACACCTGAGAGCACCTTTATAATCACCCAGTTACGTTGTGACGTTTGGTAGCACACAAAGTGTTCCTCCGGTAAACGGGAGTTGCATAATCTCATAGCCATAGGAACATGTATAAGTCATGAAGAAAGCAATAGCAACAAACTAAACGATCAAGTGTTATGCTAACGGAATGGGTCAAGTCAATCACATCATTCTCTAATGATGTGACCCCGTTAATCAAATGACAACTCATGTCTATGGCTAGGAAACTTAACCATCTTTGATTCAACGAACTAGTCAAGTAGAGGCATACTAGTGACATACTGTTTGTCTATGTATTCACACATGTATTATGTTTCCGGTTAATACAATTCTAGCATGAATAATAAACATTTATCATGATATAAGGAAATAAATAATAACTTTATTATTGCCTCTAGGGCATATTTCCTTCAAATTGTTTCATGATCGAATCGTGTCCAAAAATTGTGATGACTTGATTTCCTTTGCACATTATAATGAACTTAGTTTGCTTTTGGGTTATGAAGAAATGAAACGTCAAACCAAGATTATTCCAGAATATAACCTCGAGAAATTCCTCGATATTTACCTAGAAGAAATTTATATGTTGTGCGGTGAATTGCATTGAAAATCCTTATATTGCCAATTACATAAAGAAAAGAAAATAAATAGAAGAGGAAGAGAATACTAACGAAAGGGAAGGGACTTCCCAATATTCTCCTATTATTTCTTATGATGAATCAGGTAACGAGGAGGAGCCTTCTATTCAACCAATCTCATTAATAAGGAGCTCCAAAAAGAGGATTGAACCTACACATGATGTGGTGAAGAAGAAGAAAAGAAAAAGGAAGAGAGGTAAAAAGATATCTCTCCCAAATAATGTTGCTCCTATTATTGTTGTGCCTCATGAAAATGAATCAAAAATAATTGTTGAAGATGATGCACTTGATGATGATCTCGTTATGCCTATTGCTTGTTGTGATGATTATGATTGGGAAGATAATGATACTTCTTATGATCTTGAAAATCTTTTTGGCACTTGCTTGGAAGAATATGATAATAATGTTTGCTATATTATTGGTGCTATCCATACTAGTAATGATGAGAGTGATTATGCCTATGATATGAAAAGACCCAAGCTTGGGGATGCTATGTTTGACGAGAATGACATGTTTGATAATATATTTGCTGAAATTAATGTTTGCCCCAAGCTTGGGGATGCTACGTTAAATGAAGATGATATTTTTAGTCTCCCAAGTTTTGATATGCAAATTTATAATGATGATAGCATGCCTCCTACTTATGATGATTATATTGATGAAAGTGGATTTGGATAGGTCATGACTTTATTTAGTGATGATTCCACTATCTTGGAAGAGGTTTCAATCGATTATGATGAGAACAAAGTTGCTACTTATGATAATTATTGTGATGATACATATGCTATAAAAAGTAGTGATGATTATATTTATAAAACTTGTCATGATTATGATTACCCTTTTTCTGAACATTACTCTTTTAATGTGGAAACAATTTATAGTATTCGAGTCTCTTATGATACTCCCACTATTCTGATTGAGAAGAATTTTGCTTTTGTGGAGAGTAGTAAATTTTCTATGCTTGTAGATCATGAAAATAATGCTTTATGTGATAGTTATATTGTTGAATTCATTCATGATGCTACTGAAATTTATTATGAGGGAGGAATATATGCTTATAGGAATTGCAATAATATCAAGTTTCCTCTCTATGTGCTTAAAGTTTCAAAGTTATGCTTGTTTTGCCCTCCTATGCTAGTTGATTATTGTTCCCTTAAGTTGTTTGCTCACAAAATCCCTATGCATAGGAAGTGGGTTAGACTTAAATGTGCTAGTCATATACTTCATGATGCTCTCTTTATGTTTCAATTCTTATCTTTTATATGAGCAGCATTGAAATCATCATGCCTAGCTAGGGGCGTTAAACGATAGCGCTTGTTGGGAGGCAACCCAATTTTATTTTTGTACCTTGATTTTTGCTCCTGTTTAGTAATAAATAATTCATCTAGCCTATGTTTAGATGTGGTTTTATGTTTTAATTAGTGTTTGTGCCAAGTAGAACCGTTGGGAAGACTTGGGGAAAGTCTTGTTTATCTTGCTGTAAAAAACAGAAACTTTAGCGCTCACGAGATTTGCTGCCATTTTTTATTGGACAGTGCTATTTAGTTAATTATTTTTGCAGATGATTAATATATATAAATTCCTCACGTCCAGCAATTTATTTTAGAATTTTTGGGGTTCCAGAAGTTTGCCTTAGTTACAGATCACTACAGACTGTTCTGTTTTTGACAGATTCTGTTTTTCATCTGTTGTTTACTTATTTTGATGAATCTATGGCTAGTAAAAGAGTTTATAAACCATAGAGAAGTTGGAATAAAGTAGGTTTAACACCAATATAAATAAAGAATGAGTTCATTACAGTACCTTGAAGTGGTGTTTTGTTTTCTTTCGCTAACGGAGCTTACGAGTTTTCTGTTAAGTTTTGTGTTGTGAAGTTTCAAGTTTTTGGAAAAGATTCGATGGACTATGGAATAAGGAGTGGAAAGAGCCTAAGCTTGGGGATTCCCAAGGCACCCCAAGGTAATATTCAAGGACAACCAAAAGCCTAAGCTTGGGGATGCCCCGGAAGGCATCCCCTCTTTCGTCTTCATTCATCGGTAACTTTACTTGGAGCTATATTTTTATTTACCACATGATATGTGTTTTGCTTGGAGCGTCATTTTATTTTATTTAGTTTTTCTTGCTGCTTGAATAAAATACCAAGATCTGAAATTCTTAAATGTTAGAGAGTCTTCATATAGTTGCATAATTATTCGACTACTCATTGATCTTCAATTATATCTTTCGGAGTAGTTTGTTGTTGCTCTAAAGATTCACTTATATCTTTTTAGAGCACAACGGTCGTTTTATTTTGAAGAAATTGTTGAACTCTCATGCTTCACTTATATTATTTTGAGAGTCTTTTAGAGCAGCATGGTAGTTTGCTTTGGTTATGAATGTAGTCCTAATATGATGGGCATCCAAGAGGGATATAATAAAAACTTTCATATGAAGTGCATTGAATACTAAGAGAAGTTTGATATTTGATAATTGTTTTGAGATATGGAGATGGTGATATTAGATTCATGCTAGTTGAGTAGTTGTGAATTTGAGAAATACTTGTGTTGAAGTTTGTGATTCTCGTAGCATGCACGTATGGTGAACCGTTATGTGACGAAGCCGAAGCATGATTTATTTATTGATTGTCTTCCTTATGAGTGGCGGTCGGGGATAAGTGATGGTCTTTTCCTACCAATCTATCCCCCTAGGAGCATGTGCGTAGTACTTTGTTTCAATAACTAATAGATTTTTGCAATAAGTACGTGAGTTCTTTATGACTAATGTTGAGTCCATGCATTATACGCACTCTCACCCTTCCACCATTGCTAGCCTCTCTTGTGTCGTGCAATTTTCGCCGGTACCATATCACTCACCATTACCTTCCTCAAAACAGCCACCATATCTACCTATTATGGCATTTCCATAGCCATTCCGAGATATATTGCCACGCAACTTTCCACCGTTCCGTTTATTATGACACGCTCCATCATTGTCATATTGCTATGCATGATCATGTAGTTGACATCGTATTTGTGGCAAAGCCACTGCTCATAATTCTTTCATACATGTCACTCATGAGTCATTGCACATCCCGGTACACCGCCGGAGGCATTCATATAGAGTCATATTTTGTTCTAAGTATTGAGTTGTAATTCTTGAGTTGTAAGTAAAAAGAAGTGTGATGATCATCATTATTAGAGCATTGTCCCATGTGAGGGAAGGATGATGGAGACTATGATTCCCCCACAAGTCGGGATGAGACTCCGGACTAAAAAAATGAGAGAAAAAGAGAGAAGGGATAATGCGACTATCCTTTTACCACACTTGTGCTTCAAAGTAGCACCATGATCTTCATGATAGAGAGTCTCATATGTTATCACTTTCACATACTAGTGGGATTTTTTCATTATAGAACTTGGCTTGTATATTCCAATGACGGGCTTCCTCAAAATGCCCTAGGTCTTCGTGACCATGCAAGTTGGATGCACACCCACTTAGTTCTTTTTGTTGAGCTTTCATATACTTATAGCTCTAGTGCATCCGTTGCATGGCAATCCCTACTCACTCACATTGATATCTATTGATGGGCATCTCCATAGCCCATTGATACGCCTAGTTGATGTGAGACTATCTTCTCCTTTTTGTCTTCTCCACAACCACCATTCTATTCCACCTATAGTGCTATGTCCATGGCTCACGCTCATGTATTGCGTGAAAATTGAAAAAGTTCGAGAACACCAAAAGTATGAAAAACTTGCTTGGCTTGTCATCGGGGTTGTGCATGATTTAAATACTTTGTGTGGTGAAGATGGAGCATAGCCAGACTATATGATTTTGTAGGGATAACTTTCTTTGGCCATGTTATTTTGAGAAGACATAATTGCTTAGTTAGTATGCTTGAAGTATTATTATTTCTATGTCAATATTAAACTTTTGTCTTGAATCTTATGGATCTGAATATTCTTGCCACAATAAAGAGAATTACATGGATAAATATGTTAGGTAGCATTCCACATCAGAAATTCTGTTTTTATCATTTACCTACTCGAGGACGAGCAGGAATTAAGCTTGGGGATGCTGATATGTCTCCGACGTATCTATAATTTTTGATTGTTCCATGATATTATATTATCAACCTTGGATGTTTTATATGCACTTTTATATTATTTTTGGGACTAACATATTAACCCAGAGCTCAGTGTCAGTTTCTGTTTTTTCCTTGTTTTAGAGTATCGCAGAAAAGGAAAATCAAATGGAGTCCAATTGACCTGAAACTTCACGGAACTTATATTTGGACCAGAAGAAGCCCACGGAGTATCGGAGATGGACCAGGAGAGTCTCGGGCTGCCCACGAGGGTGGGGGGCGCGCCCCCCTGCCTCGTGGACAGCCCAGAGATCCACCGACGTACTTCTTCCTCCTATATATATCCATATACCCTAAAAACTTAGGGGAGCAGAATAGATCGGGTGTTCCATCGCCAGAAGCCTCTGTAGACACCGAAAACCAATCTAGACCCGTTCTGGCACCCTGCCGGAGGGGGGAACCCTCTACGGTGGGCATCTTCATCATCCCGGCGCTCCCCATGACGAGGAGGGAGTAGTTCTCCCTCGGGATGAGGGTATGTACCAGTAGCTATGTGTTTGATATCTCTCTCTCTCTCCCTCGTGTTCTTGAGGTGATACGATCTTGACGAATCGCGAGCTTTGCTATTATAGTTGGACCTTATGTTGTTTCTCCCCCTCTACTCTCTTGTGATGAATTGAGTTTTCCCTTTGAAGTTATCTTATCAGACTGAGTCTTTAAGGATTTGAGAACACTTGATGTATGTCTTGTGTGGGATACCCGTGGTGACAATGGGGTATTCTATTGATCCACTTGATGTATGTTTTGGTGATCAACCTGCGAGTTCCGCCCATGAACCTATGCATAGGGGTTGGCACACATTTTCGTCTTGACTCTCCGGTAGAAACTTTGGGGCACTCTTTGAAGTACTTTGTGTTGGTTTGAATAGATGAATCTAAGATTGTGTGATGCATATCGTATAATCATACCCACGGATACTTGAGGTGACATTGGACTATCTAGGTGACATTAGGGTTTTGGTTGATTTGTGTCTTAAGGTGTTATTCTAGTACGAACTCTATGATAGATTGAACGAAAAGAATAGCTTCGTGTTATTTTACTATGGACTCTTGAATAGATCGATCAGAAAGGATAACTTTGAGGTGGTTTCGTACCCTACCATAATCTCTTCGTTTGTTCTCTGATATTAGTGACTTTGGAGTGACTCTTTGTTGCATGTTGAGGGATAGTTATATGATCCAATCATGTTATAATTGTTGAGAGAACTTTCACTAGTGAAAGTATGAACCCTAGGCCTGGTTTTAATGCATTGCAATACCGTTTACGCTCACTTTTATCATTAGTTACCTTGCTGTTTTTATATTTTCATATTACAAAAACCTATATCTACAATCCATATTGCACTTGTATCACCATCTCTTCGCCGAACTAGTGCACCTATACAATTTACCATTGTATTGGGTATGCTGGGGACACAAGAGACTCTTTGTTATTTGGTTGCAGGGTTGCTTGAGAGTGACCATCTTCATCCTATGCCTCCCACGGATTGATAAACCTTAGGTCATCCACTTGAGGGAAATTTGCTACTGTCCTACAAACCTCTGCACTTGGAGGCCCAACAACATCTACAAGAAGAAGGTTGTGTAGTAGACATCAACCTTCGGGTCCGTAGTTAGCAGCTAGATGGCTTCCTCTGTCTCGTTTGATTCTCAATACAATGGTCTCTTGGAGATCCATATGATGTAACTCTTTTTGCGATGTGTTTGTTGGGATCGGATGAACTTTGATTTTATGATCAGATCTATCTTTTTATATCCATGAAAGTTATTTGAGTTTCTTTGATCTCTTATATCAATGATTGCTTATAGCCTCGTATTTCTTCTCCAATATTTGGGTTTTGTTTGGCCAACTTGATCTATTTATCTTGCAATGCGAAGAGGTCCTTTGTAGTGGGTTCGATCTTACGGTGCTTGATCCCAGTGACAAAAAGGGAACTGACATGTATATATCGTTGCTACTAAGGATAAAATGATGGGGTCTATCTCTACATAGATAGATCTTCTCTGCATCATGGCATTGTTCTTATTGCATTACTCCGTTTCTCCATGAACTTAATACACTAGATGCATGCTGGCTAGCGGTCGATGTGTGGAGTAATATTAGTAGATGCATGCAGGAGTCGGTCTACTAATCTTGGATGTGATTCCTATATAATGATCATTGCCTGTATATCGTCTTGATTATTTTAAGTTCTATCAATTGCCCAACAATAATTTGTTTACCCACCGTTTGTTATTTTTCTCGAGAGAAGCCACTAGTGAAACCTATGGCCCTCGGGTCTTTTTCTCATATTATTTTCCTTCGCGATCTATTTTATTTGCCTTTTATTTTCAGATCTATTACACCAAAAATACAAAAATACCTTGCTGCAATTTATTCTTATTTATTTTATTTGGCGTTCGATCTATCATTATTTACAACTTTCTCCCGTCCGTTTTCCAATTTCTAGCGCCGTTACCCGAAAGGGATTGACAACCCCCTTTACACGTCGGGTTGCGAGTAGTTGTTATTTGTGTGCAGGTGCTGTTTACGTTGTGTTGCTTGGTTCTCCTATTGGTTCGATAACCTTGGTTTCATATCTAAGGGAAATACCTACCGCCGATGTGCTGCATCACCCCTTCCTCTTTGGGGAAATACCGACGTAGCTTCAGGAGAAACCATGGTACAACTCAACTGCCAAGGCTTATAAATATTCTTTGGCTCTTATTGTGTCTAATCCATAAATTGGGGTGAAATACTACCCTTGAATACTGTTGCCATCCCCTATACTTGTGTGTCATCACGCAGCCAGATGCGGAGGCAACACAGGTGACCACGGGCGAGAACGGGAGCTATGTGTCTGATGTGGCTCGAAGCTACGTCGGTATTTCCCCAAAGAGGAAGGGATGATGCAGCACAGCGGCGGTAGGTATTTCCCTCAAATATGAATCCAAGGTTATGGAACTAGTAGGAGAACCAAGCAACACAACGTAAACAACCCCTGCACATAGATAACAATCATCGCAACCCAACGTGTTAAAGGGGTTGTCAATCCCTTTCGACGTACGGCGCCTCAAGATAGGCAAACAGACGTGAGATAAATTTGTAGTAGATTGATAGATCGAACGCCAAATAAAATAACTAAAGAAAAATTGCAGCAAGGTATTTTTGGGTTTTTGCATCAATAGATCTGAAAATAAATGCAAGAGAAAAGTAGATCGCAAAGGCAAATATATGAGAAGAAAGACCCGGGGGCTGTAGGTTCCACTAGTGGCTTCTCTCGAGAAAAATAGCAAATGGTGGGTAAACAAATTACCGTTGGGCAATTGATAGAACCTCAAATAATTATGACGATATCCAGGCAATGGTCATTATATAGGCATCACGTCCAAGATTAGTAGACCGACTCCTGCCTGCGTCTACTACTATTACTCCACACATTGACCACAATCCAGCATGCATCTAGTGTATTAAGTTCATGGAGAAACAGAGTAATGCAATAAGAATGATGACATGATGTAGACAAGATCTATCTATGTAGAGATAGACCCCATTGTTTTATCCTTAGTAGCAACGATACATACGTGTCATTTCCCTTTCTATCACTGGGATCAAGCACCGTAAGATCGAACCCACTACAAAGCACCTCTTCCCATTGCAAGATAAATAGATCAAGTTGGCCAAACAAAACCCAAATATCGTAGAAGAAATACGAGGCTATAAGCAATCATGCATATGAGAGATCAAAGAAACTCAAATAATTTTCATGGATATAAAAAGATAGATCTGATCATCAACTCAAAGTTCATCGATCCCAACAAACACATCGCAAAAGAGATACATCATATGGGTCTCCAAGAGACCATTGTATTGAGAATCAAGAGAGAGAGATGAAGAGATCTAGCGACTAACTACAGATGTCGGGACCCCGATTCCAAGTCACATCGATCTAGCCGGTAACACCTCATATCACTTTGCGGCCTCACGCACGGTATTCCCACGGGTGTCGCCTTACCCTAGCCCGGGACCGTTTGTGCCTTTTGGCTCACGTATATGATTGTGTTGCTAGCATCCATATGACAAAGAACCCGGGCCGACATGGCTAGTCGTGAAGCCAAAGGGCACTAACCCAGGGGGACAGGCATACATGATTCACATCGAGCATGTCGGTCAGCAGCGTGTGAATCCGGGCTGTAGCACTGGGCTAACAGGACTCGGGATGTCACCGCTGACATTTCCCCGAAGGGACAGACACAGGAACAAAGTGAAGCACATGCCGACCAGTCAAGTTTCCTGAGCAGTAGTGCTGGGCTAGCAGGACTCCGGTGAACCGGGCTGTAGCGGACTACTATGGCTCGAGGAAGCACTAGACTACATTTCCCCATAAGAGAGGCTGCCAAGGATAAACAACTAGATTGTCGGATCCCACACATAGCAATACACGTCACACGTACGCATAACATGCAAGTATGTGTTGTACAACATGGCATCACAACATAACGCAAACTCATATAGATAGGCTCAGAAGAGCCACATAACATTAATACAAACAGGGGTCACATGACCCATCATTCAGAGCATACAAGCAACGGAAGCATTACATGTCTGAGTACAGACAACTACATAAGGAAAAAGGCTCAGAAGCCTGACTATCTACAAGACCCTCCCAAGGGTACAAGATCGTAGCTGAGGTGCAAGCTACTCGTCGAAGTCCAAGCGGTACTACTAGTGAGACAGATGTCTCACCTACAAACATTAATAAAGCAAACGTGAGTACAAAGGTACTCAGCAAGACTTACATCAGATCCTATCATACATGCATTTGTATCAAGAAGGTAATGTGGGGTTTAGTTGCAG
Organism: Triticum aestivum; assembly: GCF_018294505.1. Classification (NCBI taxonomy): domain Eukaryota; kingdom Viridiplantae; phylum Streptophyta; class Magnoliopsida; order Poales; family Poaceae; genus Triticum; species Triticum aestivum. The sequence goes on along the minus strand of NC_057800.1, from coordinate 549,639,126 downwards.
CAAGCCAGCTTTGACTCAGTGGCTATCCTGTTCTACGACAACGAGAAACTTCTTTGAGGTGAGGCAGCGCACACGAGTCCACTAATCACCACATCAATACACCACTATGGATTCATCCTCGTCTTCTTACGAGAATGCCATCCATAGCACTCACACTTGTCTTGAGCATTTTAGAGTATCCACTTTAAGTTGTCTATGTACCATGTAAGCATCCAAGAAGTCCATAACCGAGGACACGGATATTCGAATAGATCATGATAACCCTGCAGGGGTGTACTTCTTCACACACGCTCTCACCACTTATCACCATGTACACGTCATGTACCTCGGCAACCTTCAAGCGGAAGCCTGGCGAGGGTGTCGGCCACGACCTGACTAACCACACAAGACTCTAATCCAGGTTTATCGCCTATTCGGGTTCCATCCGCAAGGAGATCCGGCCGGAGTGTCGCTCACGGCCCCAAACGATATGTGCAGGGTTCCCAATCCCACCTCGCCGGATGGATCTATGCTTGGTACACCGTGCCACTTGTGCCTAGTCCGTCCCAAGCCCACCTGGCCGGGTGCCACTTGGTAGACTACTAACACTACCTACAAACACCAGAAACTATTTGCGACTCTTGGACAGAGATCAAGTTGGCTAATAAGTCGAGAGGGGCACTTAAGCATTCCAATGTGTGGTAGTAGCTAGTCATTGGACAACATACATGGAACTCTGTGCTTAAGGACGGTTCCAGTGAGACAACCCATCATGTACTCCTACATGGCCTCTCACCGCTACCTTTACCAAATCGTGTTCACACGCTTAACTCTCAGCACCAGAACATATCGTACCACTCCAATTCATTCCCGATGAATCAGACCTGACACAACTCTAAGCAATAGCAGGCATGGCATGGCAAGAACACAACATGGCTCAATCAACTCCTACACATGCTAGTGGGTTTTAACTATTTACTGTGGCAATGACAGGTCATGCAGAGGAATGGGTTCAACTACTGCAGCATAAAGTAGCAGTTGAATCGGTGTTGTCCTAATGCAATAAAAGAGAGCAGGAGGGAGAGAGTAGGATTGTATCGGAATGAACAAGGGGGTTTGCTTGCCTGGTAGATCAACAGGGGGCACTGCTCCTCTGACAGGTACTCTGGATCAGTCTCCGGAGCAGGACCTATCGAGAAGGAACGGTGTCGATAATCAAAGACAAGCATATGCAACAATATGATGCATGATCATGGCATGAATATGGTATAAGTTGGTTTGTCATTCATGAAAATGGTACATATGGATAGATTGGATTTTTCTAATCATTTTTCATATATAAATTATTTCAATCTGAGCTACGGTTGAATTTATATGAATTTTTGAAGTTTATATCATTTTCTGGAATTTCCTAATTTATTTTAATACCAGAAAATGATATATTGCGTCAGCATGACAGCAGCATTGCATCAGCAGGTCAAAGGCGCTGGCCAAGTCAAACCTGACGTGTGGGGTCCACACATCAGTGACTCAGTTAGTTAACAGGAGGGTTTATTTAGTCTAATTAGGATTAGTGGGCGCCGGGCCCACTGGTCAGTGACTAACTAGGTAACTAACCTAGGTTAATTAGTGTTAATCTAATACTAACTAAAGTTGTCAGGGGGTGGCCCACGCGTCAGTGACACAAGGGGGGAGGGTCAAACCCGCCGGCGACTCGACGCCAGCGAGGCCTGAGACGGCGGCACGGCTCGGAAAACGCCCACAGGGCATGGGCGATGTTGTTCTTGGGCTCGTTGGAGAGCTCTTGCAGGCGCGCATCTAGTGGTGGTGGAGGCCGGGCCTATGGTGGCCGGAGCCAACGACGGCGAGCAAGTCCGCGGCGGCCGGAGTTCGGTCGAGCTCGGGTTCGAAGCTGCAGTGGGCGTGGCGATGCGGGCGTAGCACCTACGGCCTCTGCGTGGTGCGGGGAAAGGTTTGGACTTGTCGGGGCGACCATTTGGTCACCGGAGCTGCGTCGGCGACGAGCTCAAGCGGCGATGGTCATGGTCATCGGCGAGGCAGTGCCTACGGCATGCAAGCGAGCAAACGGAGAGGGGGAGGAGGAGCAGCAGCTCACAGCGGTCTCGGTGGGCTTGGCGGCGAGCTCGGGGATGCACTGGAGACGGCGGGGCGGCGATGGGGATCCACGGCGGCCGGAGATAAAGACGGTGGCGATGGAGGCGCTCCAGGGCCTCCCGTGGCGCGTGGCTCGGCGGAGAGCTTCAGGGCGAGGTGGCGGAGCTCGCAAACACGGAGAGAGGGCGAGGGGGAGGCGATGGCTGCGGCAACGGTGGCCGGTGGCGACGGCAGCGCTCGGCCGTGAGCGAGAAAGCGAGGGAGAGGAGAGGAGAGGGCTGGGGAGAGTGAGCGGTGTTCAGGGGGGGTGTGGCGTCATCGGGTACCTCTAATGGCGAGCGGGGAAGCAGGAGGTGGTCGACGTGTGCTCGCGTGCGGCGGCCACGCACGCGCGTCCTCCTGGCGGGAGGTGGAGGACGACTGGCATCGCCAGTCGGCTGGGCCGGCTAGAGGAGCTGGGCCGCCAGCTGGGCTGCCAGGCAGGTAAGGCCAGGTGAGCTTTTCTCCATTTTTGTTTTCTTTTCTAATTTCTGACATTTGTTTCTGATTTAATAAAATACAAAATGATTTTATTTTCTTCTAACAATTTTTGCAGGGGCCTAAGGGATTATTCCAAAGCCTCTCACCAAAAATCAGAATTATTGGACAATATTATATATATATATATAAATATTTATCCAATGCAAATAATTACTGGATTAATTCCAAATGCCCAAAATAAATATTTATGAGCTCCTAAAAATATTGGTTTGATTTTTACCTCTGACCAATATTTTCAGAGAGTAACATGAACATTTTCTTGGACCTTTTTGGAGCAATTTTTTTATCTGGGTCATTTCCAGAATGATTTCTGAGGGTTTCCCAAATCCCCATTTCAAATTTAAATGGAATTTAAACATGATGCAAACATGAAGGCTAGCCTAGGTCATACCAGAACTAGGGATGTGACAACTCGCCCCCACTTGAAAGAATCTCGTCCCGAGATTCAGTGGTCGACGGGAAGAAGGTGGGGTACATCAATCGAAGATGATCTTCACGCTCCCAAGTAGCTTCTCTCTCGGAATGATGAGACCACTGAACCTTGAGAAACTTGATGTTATGATGTCGAGTGACACGCTCTGCTTGATCCAGAATGCGGACGGGGTACTCTCGATAAGTGAGGTTATCTTGGAGATCAAGCGTTTCGTGGTCCACTCCGCGGATGGGATCCGAGAAGCAACGCCTGAGTTGGGAGACATGGAAGACATCATGTACTCGAGAAAGATGTGGGGGTAGTTCCAACTGGTAGGCAACCTCTCCTCATTTAGAGAGAATGCGAAAAGGACCAATGTAATGAGGAGCCAACTTGCCCTTGATACCGAAACGATGGGTACCCTTCAAGGGAGTAACCCGAAGATAAGCCTTGTCGCCAACTTCATAAGCCACTTCCTTATGACAACGGTCATACTGGCTCTTTTGATGAGATTGGGCTGTTTTCAAATTCTCACGAATTATGCGAACTTTCTCTTCTGCCTCCTGGATCATATCCGGTCCAAAGAATTGTCTTTCACCGGTTTCTGACCAGTTCAAAGGTGTTCGACATCTTCGTCCATACAGAACCTCAAAAGGAGCTTTCTTGAGGCTGGATTGGTAGCTATTGTTATAAGCAAACTCGGCGAAGGGAAGACACTTCTCCCAATCCATACCGAATGAGATAACACAAGCTCTAAGCATGTCTTCGAGAATTTGGTTGACCCTTTCCACCTGACCACTTGATTGAGGGTGGAAAGCGGTACTGAAGGAAAGATGGGTGCCCATGGCGGTTTGGAAACTCTCCCAGAAATGAGAAGTGAAAAGACTACCACGGTCTGAATTGATCTCTAGTGGGACACCATGAAGTGAAACTATTCGAGAAATATATAAGTCAGCGAGCTGACTAGCAGTGATACTCTCTCGAACAGGTAGGAAGTGAGCCACTTTGGAAAGACGATCAATGACTACGAAGATAGCATTATTCCCTTTCTTGGTCTTGGGAAAGCCGGTGATGAAGTCCATACCAACTTTATCCCATTTTCATTCAGGAATAGCTAAAGGCTGAAGGGTGCCAGCAGGCCTTTGATGCTCTGCCTTAACGCGACGACAAACGTCACAGTTAGAAATGAACTGAGCAATTTCTCTCTTCATCCTAGTCCACCAGAACCTCTGGCGTAGGTCCTGATACATCTTAGTGCTACTGGGATGAATTGTGAGAGGAGATTCATGAGCCTCCTTAAGAATCAATTGTCGCAGATGTTGATTCTTGGGAACCACCAAGCGATTCTCAAAGAAAACAACACCGCGATCATCCATAGAGAAACATCCACCAACTCCCTTCTTAATGTTTCTCTTGATGCGGATAACACCCCTATCAAACTTCTGATTAGTAATGATCTGATCCTCAAGGGTAGGTTTCACCACCAAGGTAGAAAGGAATCCGCGAGGAGCAATGTGAAGGTTAAGCTTACATAATTCCTCATGGAGAAGTGGCTAGCCCTGCTGCAACATGAGATTGTTGCAATAGGACTTACGACTTAGCGCATCAGCCATGACATTACCCTTGCCTGGGGTGTAGGTAATCCCTAAGTCGTAATCTGAGATCAACTCCAACCAACGTCTTTGCCTAAGGTTCAAATCTGGTTGGGTCAAGATATACTTCTGGTGGTCGGTGTAAATCTTGCAACGTTTACCGAGAAGGTAATGTCGCCATGTCTTAAGTGCATAGACTATGGCTGCAAGCTCTAGATCATGTGTAGGATAATTCTCCTCATGTGGATGCAACTATCGAGATGCATAGGCAATCACATGGTGATCTTGCATAAGAATGCAACCTAGTCCCTGTCGTGAGGCGTCGCAGTAGATAACAAAGTCTTTAGTGAAATCCGGTGGCACGAGTATGGGAGCAGAAGTCAGGCATCTTTTCAGTTCCTGAAAACTGTACTCACACTGTGGGTACCACTCAAACTTTTTATCTTTCTTGAGAAGTTCCGTGAGAGGTTTGGCCACTTTGGAGAAGTTTTCAACAAAGCGGCGACAATAACTGGCTAGACCAAGGAAACTCCTAACTTGCTTAACCGTTTCAGGCGGAGTCCAATCAAGAACGGCCTGAACTCTCTCGGGATTGACAGCAATGCCCTTACCAGATATCACGTGGCCCAGGTAGGTCACTTCAGGGAACCAAAATTTGCACTTGGAAAATTTGGCATAAAGACGGTGCTCTCTGAGTTTCTCTAACACAAGTCTAATATGTTCGGCGTGCTCTTCCTCGTTCTTCGAGTAAATAAGAATATCATCAAGGTAGACCACGATGAACTTATCTAAGTACTCCATGAAGATCGAGTTCATCAAGCGGGAGAATGTAGCTGGAGCATTGGTTAGACCAAAGGACATGACGGTGTACTCATACTGGCCATAACGAGTGACAAAAGCCATTTTAGGCATGTCCCCATTTCTGATCTTGATTTGGTGGTAGCCTAACCTCAAATCCATCTTGGAGAAGACTGAGGATCCAGCGAGCTGATCATATAGATCGTTGATCCTGGGAAGCGGATACTTGTTCTTTATCGTGACCAAATTAACGGGGCGATAATCTACAACCATCCGGTCCGTACCATCCTTCTTCTTGACAAGGAGGACGGGGCAAGCCCAGGGAGAAGAACTAGGATGGATGAAACCCTTTTGCAAGGACTCATCAAGTTGTTTCTTAAGCTCGGCTAGCTCTAAGGGTGCCATCTTGTAGGGTCTCCTAGAAATTGGGGTGGTTACTGGGATAAGATCTATGACAAACTCTACATCTCTGTCAGGTGGAATACCTGGCAGTTCCTCAGGAAAGACATCTGGGAAGTCACGGACTACCGGGATATCTTCAAGGTCAGGAAGAGGGTTGGCATTAAGAGAATAGAGTTGGCGCTTTGCAACTCTAGTGGAGACAGTGACTATCTTGCCAGATGGGTGTGTAAGCTGAACAGACCTTGTGTAACAATCAATCTTGGCATAATGAGCTTTCATCCAGTCCATACCCAAGATGATGTTAATATCTGTAGACTTGAGGGCTATAAGTGATGCAAGGAATACAAGTCTGTCAACAAGGATTTCATTACCATGGCTTACACTAGAAGTTTGCCATTTGGATCCAGGAGTTTGAATGACTAGTGGAGAGGGCATATCACAAAATGAAATGTTGTGCAAGTTAGCATAGCTCTCAGAAATGAAGGAGTGAGATGCTCCAGTGTCGAACAGAACCGATGTTGGATGACAATTGACAATGAGTGTACCAAGAACGACATCCGGATCATCATGAGCGTCTCTAGCTGAGACGTGATGCACATGTCCATGTTTAGTGGAAGCTGACTTGGCACTGATCATATGGTGTGAAGGCTTACTACCACGACCAACATACTTCTCGGGCTGGGGTGGAGCAACATGGGTCTGAGTGCAAATACGGGCAATGTGGCCTGGCTCTCCGCACTTGTAACAAATCTTGGAGGTATGACATGGACCCGCATTAACAAGTGGTCTACCAATAGGCATGGGTGTAGCATACGGTTGAACTGGGTGAGGTGCCACACAAGAAGGCCTTGGTGTATAACCGGGTGGAAGAGCGGAGTTTGGGATCCAAATCCGGCGCTTCTGAGAAGTAGAACCGGAAGAAGAACCCAAATCACGGGTGTGCTTACGAGACTCCTCGTAAGTGAGTTGAGTTGTCTCTGCATTAATGGCCTTGTTCACAAGAGCGTGGAATGTATCACTGTGATGCAGGTGGAGATCACGACGCAACTTGGGGTTGAGACCCTTCCGGAACCTAGCCTGCTTCTTGGCGTCTGTGGACACCTCTTCTGTAGCATAGCGGGCAAGGTTCTCAAATTCCCTATTGTAAGCATCAAAAGCCATCTTACTCTGGGTGAAACTACAGAACTCTTCTCTCTTGCGGTCAATGAGAGCCTGAGGAATGTGATGCTCGCGAAAGGCCTCAGTGAAATCTCTCCAGGTGGTTATCTAGCCAGCTGGAAGCATAGCCTCATAGTTCTGCCACCAAAGACTAGCAGGACCTACCAGGTGATATGTAGCATAGGTGACCTTGTCACCTTCAGCTATGTTCGCAGAACGCAGCTTGTGTGTGATACTACGGAGCCAGTCATCTGCATCAAGTGGTTCAATGGAATAATGGAAGGTAGGTGGTTTCAGGACCAATGAAGTCATGATGGACACAAACTCTTTGTGCTGATGGGGGGGTGTTCTCCTCAATACGTGCTAGCAAGCGGTTAGACTCACGCTTGTTCCTCTCCATCTCTAAGATGAACTCTGCCAACGAAGACTGATCGGGTAGGATCCTCATCCCTACCATCTCCGTGGTTCCGGCTAACGAGCAATAGAACTTCGGTTAACCGGCAACATCCTGAAGACTAAACCAAGGAAAACAAGGATGGATTCAGCATCAACTATAGGATGCAGAAGGTAGCACAAGAATTTAGTATCTCTCAAACTCCTAGGACAATTCCGGCAGCATAACAGCGGTAGAATGCTCAAAATGAAACATTCTGCAAAGACGGGGTAGCACCAAACTCAACATCATCACTCAAGGTTCAAAATATTACTAAACAGGCTACACCGGAGATACTCGAACTGGGATATGACTCAGATCAACCAATCCTAAGAGACTACGGAGTAGTAACACGTGATCCTGATAGACAAAAGAGGAAGCCTAGTTTCTTAACCCCTTAGGAAAGATAGGATGACTCAGATCAGAAGGGCATGAGGTATAAGGAGTAAAAGAGCCTTACGTTCCCTTCCACAATCAATTCCCTTATATAACTAAATAATTTCTAGACTCAACTTCGACCAGGTTGGCTTGGAATCCTACAGGCAGTCAGGCTCTGATACAAACTGTCGGGACCCCGATTCCAAGTCACATCGATCTAGCCGGTAACACCTCATATCACTTTGCGGCCTTCACGCACGGTATTCCACGGGTGTCGCCTTACCCTGGCCCGGGACCGTTTGCGCCTTTTGGCTCACGTATATGATTGTGTCGCTAGCATCCATATGACAGAGAACCCAGGCCGACATGGCTAGTCGTGAACCCAAAGCGGCACTAACCCATGGGGACAGGCATACATGATTCACATCGAGCATGTCGGTCAACAGCGTGTGAATCCGGGCTGTAGCATGGCTAGCAGGACTCCGGATGTCACCGCGTGACATTTCCCCGAAGGGACAGACACAGGAACGAAGTGAAGCACATGCCGGCCAGTCAAGTGTCCTGAGCAGTAGTGCTGGGCTAGCAGGACTCCGGTGAACCGGGCTTGTAGCGGACTACTATGGCTCAAGGAAGCACTAGACTACATTTCCCCATAAGAAGAGGCTGCCAAGGATAAACAACTAGATTGTCGGATCTCACACATAGCAATACACGTCACACGTACGCATAACATGCAAGTATGTGCTGTACAACATGGCATCACAACATAACGCAAACTCATATAGATAAAGGCTCAGAAGAGCCACATAGCATTAATACAAACAGGGGTCACATGACCCATCATTCAGAGCATACAAGCAACGGAAGCATTACATGTCTGAGTACAGACAACTACAAAGGAAAAGGCTAAGAAGCCTGACTATCTACAAGTCCCTCCCAAGGGTACAAGATCGTAGCTGAGGTGCAAGCTACTCGTCGAAGTCCAAGCGGTACTACTAGGTGAGACAGATGTCTCACCTGCAAAACATAAATAAAGCAAACGTGAGTACAAAGGTACTCAGCAAGACTTACATCAGATCCTATCATACATGCATTTGTATCAAGAAGGTAATGTGGGGTTTAGTTGCAGCAAGCCAGCTTTGACTCAGTGGCTATCCTGTTCTACGACAACGAGAAACTTCTTTGAGGTGAGGCAGCGCACACGAGTCCACTAATCACCACATCAATACACCACTATGGATTCATCCTCGTCTTCTTACGAGAAGGCCATCCATAGCACTCACACTTGTCTTGAGCATTTTAGAGTATCCACTTTAAGTTGTCTATGTACCCACGTAAGCATCCAAGAAGTCCATAACCGAGGACATGGCTATTCGAATAGATCATGATAACCCTGCAGGGGTGTGTACTTCTTCACACACGCTCTCACCACTTATCACCATGTACACGTCATGTACCTCGGCAACCTTCAAGCGGAAGCCTGGCGAGGGTGTCGGCCATGACCTGACTAACCACACAAGACTCTAGTCCAGGTTTATCGCCTATTCGGGTTCCATCCGCAAGGAGATCCGGCCGGGGTGTCGCTCACGGCCCCAAACGAATGTGAGCAGGGTTCCAAGCCCACCATCGCGGATGATCTACCTTGGTACACCGTGCCACTGTGCCTAGTCTGTCCCAAGCCCACCTGGCCGGGTGCCACTTGGTAGACTACTAACACTACCTACAAACACCAGAAACTATTTGCGACTCCTGGACAGAGATCAAGTTGGCTAATAAGTCGAGTGGGGCACTTAAGCATTCCAATGTGTGGTAGTAGCTCGTCATTGGACAACATACACGAAACTCAGTGCTTAAGGACGGTTCCAGTGAGACAACCCACCATGTACTCCTACATGGCCTCTCACCGCTACCTTTACCAAATCGTGTTCACACGCTTAACTCTCATCACCAGAACATATCGTACCACTCCAATTCATTCCCGATGAATCAGACCTGACACAACTCTAAGCAATAGCAGGCATGGCATGGCAAGAACACAACATGGCTCAATCAACTCCTACACATGCTAGTGGGTTTTAACTATTTACAGTGGCAATGACAGGTCATGAAGAGGAATGGGTTCAACTACCGCAGCATAAAGTAGCAGTTGAATCATTGTTGTCCTAATGCAATAAAAGAGAGCAGGAGCAAGAGAGTAGGATTGTATCGGAATGAACAAGGGGGTTTGCTTGCCTAGTAGATCAACAGGGGGGCACTGCTCCTCTGACATGTACTCTGGATCAGTCTCCGGAGCAGGACCTATCAAGAAGGAACGGTGTCGATAATCAAAGACAAGCATATGCAACAATATGATGCATGATCATGGCATGAATATGTGATGCTAATTGAGCTAATGCAACTGGCTTTTATTTGGATGAAATCCATTTGAACCAAAGATTCAAATGCATCTCTAAAATAAGCTCTTTATATAAGCCATTTTAGTGTTTCACTTATGCAGTAGGTATAAGTTGGTTTGTCATTCATGAAAATGGTACAGATGGATAGATTGGATTTTTCTAATCATTTTTCATATATAAATTATTTCAATCTGAGCTACGGTTGAATTTATATGAATTTTTGAAGTTTATATCATTTTCTGGAATTTCCTAATTTATTTTAATACCAGAAAATGATATATTGCGTCAGCATGACAGCAGCATTGCATCAGCAGGTCAAAGGCACTGACCAAGTCAAACCTGACGTGTGGGGTCCACACGTCAGTGACTCAGTTAGTTAACAGGAGGGTTTATTTAGTCTAATTAGGATTAGTGGGCGCCGGGCCCACTGGTCAGTGACTAACTAGGTAACTAACCTAGGTTAATTAGTGTTAATCTAATACTAACTAAAGTTGTCAGGGGTGGCCCACGCGTCAGTGACACAAGGGGGGAGGGTCAACCCCGGTCAGCGGGTCAAACCCGCCGGCGAGGCCCGAGACGGCGGCGCGGCTCAGAAAACGCCCACAGGGCACGGGCGAGGCTGTTCTTGGGCTCGTTGGAGAGCTCTTGCAGGCGCGCATCTAGTGGTGGTGGAGGCCGGGCCTATGGTGGCCGGAGCCAACGACGGCGAGCAAGTCCGCGGCGGCCGGAGTTCGGTCGAGCTCGGGTTCGAAGCTGCAGTGGGCGTGGCGATGCGGGCGTAGCACCTACGGCCTCTGCGTGGTGCGGGGAAAGGTTTGGACTTGTCGGGGCGACCATTTGGTCACCGGAGCTGCGTCGGCGACGAGCTCAGGCGGCGACGGTCACGGTCATCGGCGAGGCAACGGCTACGGCATGCAAGCGAGCAAACGGAGAGGGGGAGGAGGAGCAGCAGCTCACAGCGGTCTCGGTGGGCTTGACGACGAGCTCGGGGATGCACTGGAGACGGCGGGGCGGCGATGGGGATCCACGGCGGCCGGAGATGAAGACGGCGGCGATGGAGGCGCTCCAGAGCCTCCCGAGGCGCGTGGCTCGACGGAGAGCTTCAGGGCGAGGTGGCAGAGCTCGCAGACACGGAGAGAGGGCGAGGGGGAGGCGATGGCTGCGGCAACGGTGGCCGGTGGCGACGGCAGCGCTCGGCCGTGAGCGAGAAAGCGAGGGAGAGGAGAGGAGAGGGCTGGGGAGAGTGAGCGGTGTTCAGGGGCGTGCGTGGCGTCGTCGGGTGCCTCCAACGGCGAGCGGGGAAGCAGGAGGTGGCCGGCGTGTGCTCGCGCGCGGCGGCCACGCGCGCGCGTCCTCCTGGCGGGAGGTGGAGGACAACTGGCATCGCCAGTCGACTGGGTCGGCTAGAGGAGCTGGGCCGCCAGCTAGGCTGCCAGGCAGGTAAGGCCAGGTGAGCTTTTCTCCATTTTTATTTTCTTTTCTAATTTCTGACATTTGTTTCTGATTTAATAAAATAATAAATCATTTTTATTTTCTTCTGACAATTTTTGCAGGGGCCTAAGGGATTATTCCAAAGCCTCTCACCAAAAATCAAAATTATTGGACAATATTATATATATATATAATATTTATCCAATGCAAATAATTACTGGATTAATTCCAAATGCCCAAAATAAATACTTATGAGCTCCTAAAAATATTGGTTTGATTTTTACCTCTGACCAATATTTTTAGAGAGTAACATGAACATTTTCTTGGACCTTTTTGGAGCAATTTTTTTTATCTGGGTCATTTCCAGAATGATTTCTGAGGGTTTTCCAAATCCCCATTTCAAATTTAAATGGAATTTAAACATGATGCAAACATGAAGGCTAGCCTAGGTCATACCAGAACTAGGGATGTGACAACGGACCCAAAGGTCTACAAAGAACTACTCACGCATCATCGAAGAGGCACTAATGAAGGCGGTGAACCCCATCCGAGATGGTGTCTAGATTGGATCTGGTGGTTCTGGACTCTGCAATGGCTGGATGAATATTTCGTTGACTTCCCTAGGGTTCTGAGATTTTTGGGTTTATTTATAGAGCAAAGAGGTGGTCCGGGGGCATCCGAGGTGGGCACAACCCACTGATAACCCACAAGTACTAGTAGAATGCCCGTGCATTGCTATGGGCACATGTCGAATGCTTGTGCATTGCCATAGAATAATAACAATAAATGTTATAAGCATGGTGGCATCTGTTCTCCATCATACAGTGACAAATAGAAACTCTATTCCACTTTCCTTCTCGGCAATCTTCGTGTTTTTAACCAGCCGTATCGCTCGCCACCAAATATATACCATCCATGATTAAATAGTACAAGGTACACAAAGCTTACAATGGCTTAGACTTGTAATGCACATCTTAATTTTAGCAATAATAACATCATCGATGCAACCTTCAATAATAAGTTGATTGTAAATAGAAAAAGTTTGGTTTATCTTAAATCAATATTTCTTTTACAATGCCATGAACCTGGTGTCAGTAGAAAACTCTAAAACACCCAATGCAATGGGAAGAAAAAATCGAATATATCATTTTTTTAGATAAAAAGATCTCATGAAGATCAAGTATTCACCTCTCTTCAATTCATACGTGATTGCCTCCAAACAACAAACTTACACAGGGATATTGATCAAAATACAATTGTATTTCACGTGCATGAGTGTAGTGCGTTGGTTGTGAGTGCTTGAGTCAAATAATATACTCCCTCCTTTCCATATTATTTGTCTTCAATTTGTCTACATACGGATGTATCTAACCTAGACTACAAACTTCAGAAGGGGCTCGCATGGATGACCCAACCACTAATAAGATTACATCACAAAAAACGATATAACTGTGGAGAGGATGCACGGAGCCACAAAGCAACAATGAATAGTCGAGCACAACATCGAGGACATGACAGTTTCGATTTTGCATACGGGCTTCATAGGAGAAGGTTGCAAGCCACGCAATGACGTAGATCAACGCAACATTCGGGGAGCACCGCTTGCTGAAAATTGTTCTCATAGTCATCGTTGCCGCAGTGGCCTCGCCGCCCACAGCTCTGACTTCTTTGTGACAGTCAGAAACCAGCAAAGGCACACCCATGGGTGCACCGGACCTTCGACGCTAGAAGGACAAGACGCAACCCCGCTCTGCTTGCCACCATTCTCGTTCAGGTGAGTGTACTGATTGTATATACATGAGATATTCACATGTACGCCAGAAATCCACTATCATAAATAAACACTTAGTCTACAAATAGACATTAGATAAAAAAGAAGCAAAGTGTATCGCGGGCTTATTAATGTATTGGCGAAAGAAGAACAGAACAATTTACATATGTAGAACAACTTTCGCATCACAAACCTAAGGCACCTGAGGAGACATGGATGACAACAGCAGCGTGTGACAGTAATCCACTAATCACTGCTATCCAGTACAGAAATAAATCTTGAATCTGCACAAACAATTGATGTCATGAAGTGCAAAAACTAAAGCTTGAAGCTTTGCAAAATATCAACTGATTTAGAGAACTAATTCGGTAGATTTAAAACAATTATATGGGACAATATTCAGGAGACACAGTTATCCATTCAATTAAACAATCACGCAAACAGGGAAGAAAATACTCATATCCAGAGATCGGCTTCTCTCAACATTGAGATTTAAATGAATGAGAACCCTTAAATCTATGTCTGTATTTGCTTGTATTTTCAGAGATGTGCCCGCAAACTTGTTTAGTCATCAATTCAACAGATATGCATTTCCATTGTAAAATTATTCCTTGCAGGGTACACCTGTGCAACTAACAAGTATTTCTAAACACCCGCAAAAAAACAAGTATTTCTATAAAACAAATATTACCATCTTATTACTAACAGCCACATCAATGGCCGAGTTACAGAGCACAAGGGAGGAAGAGTGGTAGGAGAAGGAAACCGGGAGATTTATCGAGCCGGCGAGGAAGTAGAAAGGATCACCAACCACCAGCTGCTAAGTTGGCCATGAAATTCATATGCATAGCAGGAAGATGACCATAACATATTGGGAGAAAAAAGTACATAGACATTTCCAACATTTACTGGAAGAAAAATATACTTCAGAACATACTCTAAAACAATGTCTAGAATTATGTATAATATCATTGATTGTGTTTTTTCTTACCCTCCTAAGGTAAATAACAGATTCGTTGCGGTGCTCGGTTATAACAAATACATGCTAGGTGATGGATTATGCAAACAAAATGTAGTACATGGCATCATCTGTACAAACAAATACATGCTAGGTAACAGATTTTTGTTTTGTTTTGCATGATGAGTGGATTACTGCCACATCCGGTTTGAAGCATACAGTTTCAGGTTTGTATATACGTGAACCTCAGCTGAATATGTCCCTATATACGTGAACCTGGTGTAAAAGCATACAGTTTCAGGTTTGTATATACGTGAACCTCAGCTGAATATGTCCCTATATACGTCCCTATATATGTGGCCCTGGCATAGGATTATCAAACGCATGTAAACATACATATGCAGGATTTTGATTGTCTCGAATCTCTCTACTCCTTAGGTCGTCCCTTCTAAATGACAAGCAAAGCTAGTTACAGATATGAGAATAAGATAGGGTCCAAGTAAATTTAATGTTCCCATTTAGGACTCTCAAAATGCACAGGTCCAATAAGATAAAACTATTGATCTAACCTAACAAAGCATGAGGGGAAGAAAAGATAAATTTCAGAGTACCTAAGTTTTTTTTCACTATGAGTAGAGGAGCGAGGCGTTGGACCTGTGCAACGCAAAGGGCATATGCAATCTTACTAAGTTGATGAAGGAGTCTTATAGGTATTCCTTTTGGAGCTTCACACAGAACTCAAAGTCTTTGTCATCCAGAAGTACTATAAATATCATTTGTCAAAGGAGTAACACGGATGATCAACGAAATGAGAAATGAAATCAGCATGAAATATTACCATATATAGATCAATGTTCCCATCCTTACTCACACTAAAATGAACGAATCCCTGACTGCGGCTTGTGAAGAGGGTGGATGTTGGCTTTTACTGGCCAATTTCAAAGTCATAGGCAGAAGAATTTCGATGAACCACTAAACGATCAATGTAAATTTGGACCTAAAATAAAGAAACAAAGTATTTAACCCACTTTCTTTCATTTCCCAATGGGCTATCATCAGATAAGGACAATAAAGACAACAATTTAAATATGGTATAGGCAACAATGACTATGGAAAATAAATAGCATGGACACGTTTTACTCTATACATAAATATCCACACTTTAGTGAAAAAGGTAGACACACTAAGCTGATCCATGTGCGACCAAGCTAAGAAAAGAGAAAAAAATATCCAAATGGATTTCAGCAAACATATCTGATTAAAGCCAACCGTTTCCACTGTTTATTTTAACAAAAAAATAGCTCTCTACATCCCTCTATATTGTCTTGTTATATATCTACCAAATGGAGCAAAATGTTATCCTAAATAACTTACAGACATCAATTTGTGCTTCAAAAACTAATGTGAATTTAGTTACTAAAAATTTATAACCTACTCATATAACATGAGATCAAGGATCGGCGTCAAGTGGTTGCTGTACCTGCAGAATGTTGTGATTTTTTGAGTCCGACTGCTACTCTCGTACAGTATCAAATATACAGAATAACCTGGCCAGTTGCAGTGAATTGTTGAGATGCTATAGAGAATATCCAAGCCAATAGTGATTAAACAACAACATAAGAAAAGAGCATGAGCGAACCAAGAACATCAACTGGATGGCTTAAATTATCAAATAGATCAATCAAAACTACTGATCGAGCAGCTATGCTGAGAAGATGTTGAGCGTGGAGCACCCTGATGCTTCTGCCACCGAGCATGCACTCCGGTCCTGCACGTATATCCACCATGTAGAAACACATACAAAGGACTGTTAATTTCTACTGTCGCCAGCAGATTGATTGCAAGGAAGGCGGGGTTGACCTTGTAAAAGACTGAAGATCTTTCGGCCTTGTTGAAGCCAGCATGAAGGTCAAGGAGAGAAGGGCATACCTCGGTGGTCATCGCCGCATCCTCAGCTACAATCTACCTGCAATTCGTCGAGAGGGTGTCGGAGATGCTGCTGCAAACTGGAGCATAAGAAGAAAAAAAGCAATGCCATCCTTAGGATCAAACTGGAGCTCCTCTACATCCTCTAGACCTGGAGCGCAAACACAATTTTAATCATTTGAGCAACTCATATCAGCAGGCATATAATGATGGATGAGTGCTCACTCACCTTTGCCAGTGCAGTTTCTGATTAAACTATTTGGATGGAACATTCCAGCCTCTCATCTGCTAAGAGAAAAAACTCATATGTCAGCATTGACATTGTGCTACGTCTGAGGGCATCCAATATATGGATCAACAACCAAAATAAAGAAAATGAGCATGAATCGAGGGGATGAGATGAGTCAAAGTGGTATTTGCAATCAACAAGACATAGTGTAGACTAATCAAGTCTCTTCTCTATGCACCTCTATTGGGTCTGCAAAAAATGAAGAGCAATCTTGTGCCTTTATATAAGTTCATATTACATAGGAAAAACTATCACATGAGAACAATCCCATAAATACAAGACATCCGTGTTGCATATGAGGATTTGACATGTAGGCATTTCCTTTTTGTTCCTAGTAGACATGACAGAAAAAAAATCAGCTTCCAAAACTTCTTTCAAGCAAACTTTGGACTTAAACCAAATACCAAATCTTATTTATTTATAAAGAATATGTATTAGATGCAATGCTTTATAGTATTAGCTTAAATCATTGGAAGCATCAGCAAGTCCTTTTGCTACAACTTTCATATCCTTCATCATGCACCTAGTAGATTGAACTTTTTCAGCCAAGAGGCTTCAAATGTCTACAAAACTATTTAAGCACAGGTAGTGCACTATAAGGCGAAACTATTAGCATAGATAGTGTGCTATAAGGCAAAACTATTAGCACAGTGTATTAAGTGGATATATCTGGCCATCCAGAACCATCTATGTGATCAATCGTTCGGAAAAACTACCAAAAGTATGCAAAAGAAAGCACGTTATATTCAGTAAACACCGGAAACTGTATTCTTAAGTAAACGAATTTTAAGAAATCCATAAGCCCAAAACACAGCGGATTAGGATCAGATCAGAAATGCTTTGAGCTGTAGGACATCCCCTAATGCCCAAGAGAGGTGACGACAAAAATCTAAGCTATGCCAAAAGTACAGGGAAGGAAGCTTTTAGACAAAGTTGTATTCCCTCCGTCTCAAAATAAGTGTCTCAACTCTAATATAACTTTATATTAAAGTTAGTACAAAGTTGAGACACTTATTTTGGGACAGAGCGAGTAGTAAGCAAGCACCGAAAAGTTTCTAAGATGTGTGCAGCCTGCGGAATATACACTGTGCGCATATAAAAGGTAGTACTTTGACATGTATTGGAGTAGACATGCAATTTAAAAGCTAATAATTTGTCATGAGCTCCTCTACATAACTTGTAACATGGCTCATATTAGCTTGAAAACCCAAAAGATACTGGCAACAGTATGTGTAAAAGAACTATGCTTGTCCAAGACCAACAGCAATAGAAGTGCTACTCCACTGGACAAACAAGCGACAGTCCAACTTAAAAATATCATAGTAATACTGACACTTGATTTGTCGCCTTGAATTGAAGAATTACTATGGACAATAAATAAAAGGGTTGAATGACCATCAGCATTGTGCAAAAAGAGAACATTTCAGGCAGATGGGGAAGAGTGCCCAAACCTCCACCAAGCAGTTACTTCTGTAGCTACAATTCTTTCTCTTGTTTCAGGAAGAAGAGTGTAGCGATCCCTCATGAATCCTTCAAATCCAGACTGAGATAGATAGTGATGAGAATTCAGTATTTATTACTTGCACCTGAAGCCTATTTCCATAATAATAAAGTAAAACAGTTTCGCTTCAGCTAAAACTAATTAAATTATTTTGCTTATGTGACACTACATCTAACAAAGTTCCTGCCTGCTGACATGTTGCATTCGATCCCAAAAAGAATGAATACATGACATATTGACATAGCTGTAGCATGCCCATTCCTATTTCAATGGTCTTCTACAAGGACCGTCTCATATCCCATCAACCATGGAAAAACTTCTGGTAAGGCTACAGATGCCTTCGTACTTAATAATCTCCTATAAATCCCTATCATATTAGAGCTCAAGCAGAGTTGGAGAAATATGCAGAGTCCAGAATTTAGCAGGAACTACAAGGTCCGTTTCTTTGGGAATGGTGGCAAAAGGACCAAGACAAGTTAGTGAAAGAAACACCTGAGTTGTCTTTAGCAGGGAGTATCCTTGTATCCCAGAATTTATAAGCAGGCTTCCAGACTTCTTCACGGTGACCTCTGTGGTGTGCTTTTCAGAACCAAGTTTGAATCCTGAAAAGAAGTCCATTGTATAAGTAATTAGATAACTCTGAAATGATTCATCAGGGAGGGACTTTTTCCTTTACCATGACATTTTGCAATATACCAATGTGAATATTTACCACAGTAAATGTAAGAAAGTTATTTGTCAAAACAAAAACAAAATTAGCAAATAATTGAGAAGAAACAGTCTGCTCAATTATCATAATCCTCCTTTTTGACTATCAGTGGATCTACCAGGAATATAAGTTTTAAGGAGAAAATAGAAGGCATACAGGAATATAAGTTATTTGTCAGCACTAAAATCAACCCATTAGAATAGTGGAGCAGAGTAGACCAGGGAGGGAACCGGTGGCTTACCAGATTACCGGAGTGGAAGGAGACCCCCCCCCCCCCCCCCGCGCACACACACAACATGTAGCCGGCTCTGTCGTGGACCTGCGTGTGTGAGGAAACCTCGCCAGGGAATCACAAATCGAAACCGCATCAACGAACCATGATCGCCACACGAAGAATCACAAGATACATATATCACTAACATTAATTGGCTACTGACTAAATCATAACACACGCAAAAAAACAGTTATATACAGCATAAGGAAAAACAAATCATCATGTGAATCTCATCCTTGACATATGTACAGCAGAGGCCTTGATGTGTCAAGAACCCTTGACACATCAAAAGTTGCAAACACTTTGATGCGAATCTCATCATTCTATCGTCAAGTAAATAGCTGCAAACAATCTGATCCGTGAAGAAGAGTTTTTTACAAAATATGGCACATACAAGAATCTTGTAGGAATCACTGATATGGACAAGATCAGAGCTAATTTAGCACTTGAGGGCCTATAAAACTGAAACATGTTTCTCTGATGCCTTTTTTAGGTGATAGAAACAAGAAAAGGCATTGCAAGTATAGTAGAGCAGAGCAAGGCAGAGGAGGGAACCGGTGGCTTACCATCTTGCCGGAGTAGAAGAAGAACAGGGGCGAAACTGTCGCAAGCAGCAGGCATCACAATTTGCATGTGTGAATGACAGACATGAACTCGTGCAGCCGTACCCGCAGATGTAACCGGCACACAAAGAATCGCAAGATACATATCTCAATAACCTTGCTTGGCTGCTCTCTAAATCATAAATAAAACACAGAAAATTTGAGTGTGAGTCTCACGTCGCATTTGTTCAGAGCTGACTTTTTTAGGTTATAAAAAATCATTGAAAAACTGAAACTTGTACAAGAACAGTGGAGCAGAGTAGAGCAGGTAGGGAACCAGTGGCTTACCAGATTGCCAGAGTGGAAGAAGAATCCCCCCGCACGCACCACACGCAGCCGGCTCTGTCGTGCACCTGCGTGTGTGAGGGAACCTCGTCAGGGAATCACAAATCTAAACCGCATCTGGGAACCATGACCGGCACACGAAGAAAGAATCACAAGATACATATTATCACTGACATTGATTGGCTACTGACTAAATCATAAAACACAAAAAGTAATTCAGTTGTATACAGTACAGCATAAGGCCCAAACAAAACAAATTATCATGTGAATCTCATCCTTGACACATGTACAACAGAGGCTTTGATGTCATGACAAGTTGCAAACACTTTCGCATCCTTGTCTCATCAAGTAAATAGCTGCAAACACATTGATGTGTCAAGAACAGTTTTTTTCACAAAATTTCGCACATACAAGAAGTCAAGAACCCTTGTAGGAATAGCTGGTATATACAAGAGCAGGGCTAATTTAGCACTTGTTGAGAAGCTATAAAAACTGAAAGCCTACAGAACTGAAACGTGTTTCTCTGGTTCAGACCGGCCCTTTTTAGGTGATATAGAAACTTGAAAGATATTGCAAGTAGAGTGGAGTAGAGGAGGGAACCGGTGGCTTACCATCGTGCTGGAGTGGAAGAAGAACAGGGGCGCCGGAGGAGAGGCCATCAGGGTGGAAGAACGGGAGTCCCCACGGTCGGTGTTGTGTTGTTGTGGAGAAGGAGCCGACCGTCGGTGTCGTCTCACGGCAACTCCTCCTGGTGGTCCGCCTCCGTCGTCAGACGAGACCCCCATCAGTGCGTCCGTCCATGGAGGATTCCGATCTTCCCATCCACGGCGAGGCAGAGGTAGAGGTGGGAATCACGCACCACGGCGGCCGGGAACGCCATGGCCGCTGCTTGATGTGGGGCCTGGGCAGGGAGAGGGTGAGGGCAGCGGCGGCGGGGGTGGGCGGTGGATGGGGGCGGCCATGTCGGAGGGAGAGGGGAACGAGATGCAGACGGCTGCCCCTGGAGACGGGAGACGAGGTAGGGGCTAGTGAGGGATATAGACAGAGGGAGTCCACCGGATCTGTCGCGACCGTAAAACCAACGGAGGGGAGTTGGTGGACGGAACGAAAAAAAATCTACTAAGGTTAACCTAGAAAAAAACCGGACGAAAGTGGTGGGACAAAAATTGACCGGCGGAGACTACCAACTGCTCCATTAGGAGTAGAGATAGGGGATCGCAACCGTTTCGAGTGTAGAGTATTTAACCCAAATTTATTGATTCGACACAAGGGGAGACAAAGAATATTCTCAAGTATTAGCAGCTGAGTTGTCAATTCAATCACACCTGGAAACTTCATATCTGCGGCAAGGTATTTAGTAGCAAAGTAATATGATAATAGTGGTAATGGTGGCAAAAGGTAACGATAGCAAAAGTAATATTTTTGGGTTTTGTAGTGATTGTAACAGTAGCAACGGAAAAGTAAATAAGCGAAGAACAATATAGAAAAAGCTTGTAGGCATTGGATCGGTGATGGAGAATTATGCCGGATGCGATCAATCATGTAACAGTCATAACCTAAGGTTACACAGAACTAGCTCCAGTTCATCAATGTAATGTAGGCATGTATTCTGAATAAAGTCATACGTGCTTATGGAAAAGAACTTGCATGACATCTTTTGTCCTACCCTCCCGTGACATCGCGGTCCTATTGGAAACTAAAGGATATTAAGGCCTCCTTTTAATAGAGTACCGGACCAAAGCATTAACACATAATAAATACATGAACTCCTCAAACTACGGTCATTACCGATAAGTATCCTGATTATTGTCACTTCGGGGTTAACGGATCATAACACAAAATAGGTGACTATAGACTTCAAGATAGGATCAAGAACTCTCATATATTGATGAAAACATAATAGGTTCATATCTGAAATCATGGCACTCGAGCCCTAGTGACAAGCATTAAGCATAGCAAAGTCATAGCAACATCAATCTCAGAACATAGTGGATACTAGGGATCAAACCCTAACAAAACTAACTCGATTACATGATAAATCTCATCCAACCCATCACCGTCCAGCAAGCCTACGATGGAATTACTCACGCACGACGGTGAGCATCATGAAGTTGGTGATGGAGGAAGGTTGATGATGACGACGGCAACGGTTTCCCCCCTCTGGAGCCCTGAACGAACTCCAGATCAGCCCTCCCGAGAGAGTTTAGGGCTTGGCGGCGGCTCCGTATCATAAAATGCGATGAATCCTTCTCTCTGGTTTTTTTCTTCCCGAAAGTGAATATATGAAGTTAGGGTTGACGTCAGTGGAGCATCAGGGGGCCCACGAGGCAGGGCGCGCCCAGGGGGTAGGGCGCGCTCCCACCCTCGTGGATAGGGTGTGGGCCCCCTGATGTGGATCTTTCTTCCAGTATTTTTATATATTCAAAAATAATTCTCCGTTGATTTTTCAGGTCATTCCAAGGACTTTTATTTCTGCACAAAAAAAACACCATGGCAATTCTGCTGAAAACAATGTCAGTCCGGGTTAGTTCCATTCAAATCATGCACGTTAGAGTCCAAAACAAGGGCAAAAGTGTTTGGAAAAGTAGATACGACGGAGACGTATCAACTCCCCCAAGTTTAAACCTTTGCTTGTCCTCAAGAAATTCAGTTGATAAACTGAAAATGATAAAGAAAAACTTTTACAAACTCTGTTTGCTCTTGTTGTTGTAAATATGTAAAGCCAGCATTCAAGTTTTCAGCAAAGATTATGAACTAACCATATTCACAATAACACTTAGGTCTCATGTTTACTCATATCAATGACATAATCAACTAGCGAGCAATAATAATAAATCTTGGATGACAACTTTTTCTTAAAACAATCATAATATGATATGATAAGATGGTATCTCGCTAGCCCTTTCTGAGACCGCAAAATATAAATGCAGAGCACCTTTAAAGATCAAGGACTCACTAGACATTGTAATTCATGGTAAAAGAGATCCAGTCAAATCATACTCAATGTAAACTAACAATAATGGATGCAAAAGACAGCGGTGCTCTCCAACTAGTGCTTTTTAATAAGAGGGTGATGACTCAACATAAAGGTAAATTGATAGGCCCTTCGCAGAGGGAAGCAGGGATTTGTAGAGGTGCCAGAGCTCGGTTTTGAAATAGATATGAATAATATTTTGAGCGGTATACTTTCATTGTCAGCATAACAACCGAGAGATCTTGATATCTTCCATGTTACACACATTATAGGCGGTTCCCAAACAGAATGGTAAAGTTTATACTCCCCCTCCACCAACAAGCATCAATCCATGACTTGCTCGAAACAACGAGTGCCTCCAACTAACAAGAGTCCCGGGGAAGTTTTGTTTGCAGTTATTTTGATTTGATTTGCATAAAGAATGGGACTGGGCATCCCGGTGACCAGCCCTTTTCCCGTGAGTGAGGAGCGGAGTCCACTCCACTTGAGAATAACCCGCCTAGCATGGAAGATACAGACAGCCCTAGTTGATACATGAGATATTCGAGCATACAAAACAGAATGTTTATTTAAAGGTTTAGAGTTTGGCACATACAAATTTACTTGGAATGGCAGGTAGATACCGTATATAGGTAGGTATGGTGGACTCATATGGAACAACTTTGGGGTTTATGGAATTGGATGCACAAGCAGTATTCCCGCTTAGTACAAGTGAAGGCTAGAAAAAGATTGGGAAGCGACCAGCTAGAGAGTGACAACAGTCATGAACATGCATTAAAATTAATCAACACCGAATGCGAGCATGAGTAGGATATAATGTACCATGAACATAAATATCGTAGAGGCTATGTTGATTTTGTTTCAACTACATGCGTGAACATGTGCCAAGTCAAGCCACTCGAATCATTCAAAAAAGGATACCATCCTATCATACCACATCACAACCATCTTAATAGCATGTTGGCACGCAAGGTAAACCATTATAAGCTCCTAGCTAATTAAGCATGGCATAAGCAACTACAATCTCTAATTGTCATTGCAAACATGTTTCTTTCATAATAGGCTGAATCAGGAATGATGAACTAATCATATTTACAAAACACAAGAGAGGTCAAGTTCATACCACCTTTTCTCATCTCAATAAGTTCATCATATAATCATCATTATTGCCTTTCACTTGCACGGCCGAATAGTGTGGATAATAATAATAGTGCACGTGCATTGGACTAAACTGGAATATGCAAGCATTCAATTCAAGAGAGAAGACAAGGTAATATGGGCTCTTTGTTAGATCAACAATAATGCATATGAGAGCCACTCAACATTTTCATTATGGTCTTCTCCTCTCGACCCCCAAAGAACAAGAAAAAAAATAAAACTATTTACAAGGGAAAGCTCCCAACAAGCAAAAGAAGAACGAGAAATTTTTTTGGGTTTTCTTTTTACTTATTACTACTACAAGCATAGAAAGTAAACTAACTAAAAGCTACAACTATTTTTTTATTTTTCTTAAGGTTTATCGAACACACAAGAAGAAAGCATAAAAAGGAAAATAAACTAGCATGGATATTACAATGAAAAAGTATGAGCACCGACACCTAGCATGAGTGTGTGAACAGGAATGTAATGTCGGTGAGAAATACGTACTCCCCCAAGCTTAGGCTTTAGGCCTAAGTTGGTCTATGGCCACGGCTGGTCTGACGGATATCCAAAGTTATAGTTGGGGTCATACTGAGATGCAGCGGCAATTGCCTGATGAGCTGCAGCTTGGAGGCGAGCTATCTCCGCCCTCCTCCCGTACTCGGTCGCCTCCTCCCTGGTTATGACATATCTCCCCTTTGCCTGAAAGTCAAAGAAAGTAGGAGCAGGGAGAGCGACGTGATAGGTGCATCATCTGTCAAAGATTAGTCGGTACTGAAGGAACTCATCGTTTCTCTCAACAAACTGATGACGAACCATAGCATCATAATCTAGATAAGGAGGCAACTCAATATCATCTCCACGTATGGGTATCTCAAGAAAGTTAGCTATACGAGTTGCATAAATTCCACCAAAAAAATCTCCATGAATACGATTATTATGCAACCTACGTGCAACAATAGCCCCCAAGTTGTATTGTTTATCTCCTAAAACAGCGCTCCTGAGAACGCTAAGATCAGGTACACACATGTGACATGCTTCATCTTTACCGTTTATGCACCTTCCTATGAAGAGAGCAAAATCATGTATAGCAGGAAAATGAATGCTCCCTATGGTGGCTTGTGTTACATCTCTAGATTCCCCCATTATAATACTAGCAAGAAAATCTCTAAATTCAGATTTGCGAGGTTCACTAACATTACTCCACTGTGGGAGTTTACAAGCAGTGTTAAAATATTCTAAGTCCATGCTATAAGATTTATCATAAAGATCAAACAGGCAGTTTGAGAATTTCGTGATGATGAAAATTCAAACCTTCTCACAAAGGAATCAGTGAGGTAGTAGTACTGGCTGCGCTTATCTGCCGTGAAGCTCTCAAGATCGGCATTACACACACATGCTTCAAATTTTTCCTTGATTCCTGCTCAAACCATGAAATCCTCTAACGACCATTCACAAGGCCGCACTTGAGCATCCCTTGGTGGTTCCTCGTCCGCATCGCGTATTACGGGCCTGGGTCCTTGCTTTCTTGAAGAACCACCATGGTACATTTTCCTAAACATATTTTTTCCTCTAAAAAATTTCTGAAATTTTTAGTAACTTCAAAATAAAAGTGAACCAAACTCAACAATATTGATAGAAACTACTCCTACAAGTGCCTAGAGGCAATATCATGCATTAAAACTACTTTTGACCATATAAATTTGACATGCAAGCTCAAGAACAGGGTCACCTAAGCAGCAAAAAAATGCAATGAATAAAGCACTAGAACAAAAACTAATTGGACCATTGGAGGAGTCACATACCAAAAAACAATCCCCCAAAGCAGTTTTGTGAATGGAGCTTTGAGCTAGGAGATCGAAAATGGCAACAAGATGAGCTAGAACTCGTGCTTGAGCTGGTTGGTGATTTTTTGGGGAGGAAGAAGGAGTGTGTGGTAGCTGGAATAAGTGGAGGGGAGCCACCATGGGCCCACGAGGCAGGGGCAAGCCCAGGGGGTGGGCGCGCCTTGGACCCTCGTGGCCAGGTGCTTGCTCCCCCTGTTGTGTTCTCAGTGCCAGATATTCTCAAATATTCTAGAAAAAATATATTTAATTTTCAGGGCAATTGGAGAACTTTTATTTTCGGGGTATTTTTCATTGCATGGATAATTTAGAAAACTGACAGAAAATACTATTTTTGCTTTATTATTTAATATAAACAACAGAAGGTAAAAACAGGGTACAGAGAGTTGTGTTTTCTAACTTCATTCATCTCATGCTCATCAAAAGGAATCCACTAACAAGGTTGATCAGGTCTTGTTAACAAACTCATTTCGAATAACATGAAACCGGAGAATTTTCGAATAACACTAGGTTACCTCAACGGGGATATGCACCTCCCCAACAATAAGAATATCATATTTCTTCTTGACAGTAGAAAGAGGAAATTCAAAACCTCCAATAGTGATTGTTGAAAATTTTCCAATAGAATTGATATTGTGGACTTGAGGTTGTTTCCTCAGAAAGTGTACTGTATGCTCATTACCATTAACATGAAAAGTGACATTACCTTTGGTGTAATCAATAACAGCCCCTGCAGTATTCAAAAAGGGTCTTCCAAGAATAATATACATACTATCGTCCTCGGGAATATCAAGAATAACAAAGTCCGTTAAAATAGTAGCGTTTGCAACCACAACAGGAACGTCCTCACAAATACCGACAGGTATAGCAGTTGATTTATCAGCCATTTGCAAAGATATTTCAGTAGGTGTCAACTTATTCAAATCAAGTCTACGATATAAAAAGATAGGCATAACACTAACACCGGCTCCAAGATCACATAAAGCAGTTTTAACATAGTTTCTTTTAATGGAGCATGGTATAGTTGGTACTCCTGGATCTCCAAGTTTCTTTGGTATTCCACCCTTAAAAGTATAATTAGCAAGCATGGTGGAAATTTCAGCTTCCGGTATCTTTCTCTTATTTGTAATAATATCCTTCATATACTTAGCATAAGGATTCATTTTAAGCATATCGGTCAAACGCATACGCAAAAAGATAGGTCTAATCATTTCAGCAAAGCGCTCAAAATCCTCATCATCCTTTTTCTTTGATGTTTAGGAGGAAAAGACATGGGTTTCTGAACCCATGGTTCTCTTTCTTTACTGTGCTTCCTACCAACAAAGTCTCTCTTATCATAATGTTGATTCTTTGATTATGGGTTATCAAGATCAACAACAGGTTCAATCTCTACATCATTATCATTGCTAGGTTGAGCATCAACATGAACATCATCATTAACATTATCACTAGGTTACTGTTCATTACCAGATTGTGTTTCAGCATCGGAGATAGAAATATTATTGGGATTCTCGAGTGTGTCTACAATAGGTTCATTAGAAGCATGCAAAGTCCTATCATTTTTCTTTTTCTTCCTCTTAGAAGGACTAGGTGCATCAATATTAATTCTCTGAGAATCTTTCTCAATTCTCTTAGGGTGGCCCTCAGGATACAAAGGTTCCTGAGTCACTTTACCTCCTCTAGTTGCAACTCTAACAGCAAAGTCATTATTTTTACTATTCAATTCATTGAGCAAATCATTCTGAGCTTTAAGTACTTGTTCTACTTGAGTGGTAACCATAGAAGCATGTTTACTAATAAGTTTAAGTTCACCTTTAACACTATCCATATATCACTCAAGTGTTCAATCGTATAAGAATTATGTTTCAATTGTCTACCAACATAAGCATTAAAATCTTCTTGCTTAACCATAAAGTTATCAAAATCATCCAAACATTGGCTAGCAAACTTAGCAAGAGGGATTTCAGCTTTATCATATCTATAGAGAGAATTTACCTTTACTACCTGTATCGGGTTATCAAGACCATGTGTTTCTTCAATAGGTGATGAATTAAGACCATGTATTTCTTCAACAGGAGGTAAATTCTTAACATCTTCAGCTTTAATACCCTTTTCTTTCATAGATTTATTTGCCTCTTGCATATCTTCAGGACTGAGAAATAGAATACCCCTCTTCTTCGGAGTTGGCTTAGGAGTTGGTTCAGGAAGTGTCCAATTATTTTTGTTGGTCAACATATTATTCAATAGAATTTCAGCTTGATCAACAGATCTTTCCCTGAAAACACAACCATCACAACTATCCAGGTAATCTCTAGAAGCATCAGTTAGTCCATTATAAAAGATATCAAGTATTTCATTTTTCTTGAGAGGATGGTCAGGCAAAGCATTAAGTAATTGGAGAAGCCTCCCCCAAGCTTGTGGGAGACTCTCTTCTTCAATTTGCACAAAATTAAATATTTCCCTTAGGGCAGCTTGTTTCTTATGAGCGGGAAAATATTTAGCAGAGAAGTAATAAATCATATCCTGGGGACTACGCACACAACCAGAATCGAGAGAATTAAACCATATCTTAGCATTACCCTTTAATGAGAACGGAAATAATTTAAGGATGTAATAATAGCGAGTTTTCTCATCATTAGTGAACAGGGTAGCTATATCATTTAATTTAGTAAGATGTGCCACAACAGTTTCAGATTCATAGCCATAGAAAGGATCAGATTCAACCAAAGTAATTAACTCAGGATCGATAGAAAAATCATAATCCTTATCAGTAACAAAGTTAGGTGAAGTAGCATAAGTAGGATCATATTTTATTCTAGCATTCAGAGATTTTTCTTTCAGCTTAGCTAATAATTTCTTAAGATCACTTCTATCATTCACTACAAAAAAAGAGACACATCCGTGACATTTTGGGCCGAACGAATATTTTTCTGTCATACATATGACACTTTTATGATGATAATTGTGACAAAACCCGGTATCGTCATAGATGTGGTGGGCTCCTACTTCTATGACAAAAAATCATGACAGAAAATGGGCTTTTCGTCCTGGGCGGGCCGGAGACGCAGCTGCATGACATTCTTTGGGCCGTCCATGATGGAAAAAACCATGGTAGAAGCGAGGAGGGATTTCGGGGAGTTCCCGATTACGGTGGGAGGTCGTGGGCCGAGCGATGCGCGTTTCTCTCATACATGTACGCGCATGTGTGCGAGGCATTGGCTCTAACTAAACCCGAGCGAGGCGTTGGGCTCTAACTGAACCCAAGCGATTGCACTGCAAGCTACACGTTACTGAACCCGAGCGATCGATCGATGGCTGTTAACTGAACCCGATTGAGCGATTCCTTTGCTACTGCTGCTAACTGAAGCCAATCGATGCTGCCTCTGGGATGAACAGTGAGCATTGCGGGGGGGTTTGGATGAACAGTGAGCAGTGGCGTTGCCTCTGGATGAACACGACCCCATGGTGTGGTGGAGGGCTGGATGAACAGTAGATGGTGGAGGGGTGCACGTGGAGGGGTGGTTGAACAGGACCCCGTGGTGTGGAGGGTTGGATGAACAGTAGACGGTGGAGGGGTGCCCGTGGAGGGGTGGTTGAACAGTAGCCAGTGGAGTAGCGCGCGGTGGAGGCTGGATGAATAGGAGCCCGTGGAGGCTGGAGGAGGTCGACGGTAGCCCGTGGAGGCTGGAGGAGGTCGACGGTGGAGATGAACAGTATCCCATGGAGTCCCATTTTGCGGTACGCCAGACCCCTCCCGATGAACAAGACCCCCGTTTAGACCGTAGCGCTCCAACACAAGTCCGTTTCGTCTGTTTTGCGGTACGCCACACCCCTCCCGATGAACAGGACCCCCGTTTCGACCGTAGGAGGTCCGTTTCGTCCGTTTTGTGGTATGCCACACCCCTCCCGATCAACAGGACACCCGTTTCGACCGTAGGAGGTCCATTTCCTCCGTTTTGCGGTACGCCAGACCCCTCCCGATCAACAGGACCCCGTTCCGAACGTAGGAGGTCTGTTTCCTCCGTTGTGCGGTACGCCAGGCCTCGTTTCCATCGCCTGTTCCATCCAAGCCCTCCCGATGAACACGACCACGCATTCCGTTCCGACCCAACCAGTTGGCTCCCACGCGTTCCGTTGCCTCCCGATGAACACGACGCATTCCATTGCCTCCCCATGAACACGATGACGACGCTGTTTCTTCATTCCGACCCAGCCATGTACACGAGCCCTAGCCGTACGTATGCGCGAGTAGGCGTTCGAGACCCCGCCCGTATGTACACATATGTGGCCATATTTTCTTTCTTGTACCCTGGCCGTTGTACGTATGTGTACATGCTACGTGCACGCCTCTACTACGACACGTACTCGCCTCTACTGCGACACGTGCGCACCTCTACATCCACCAGTATATATGTATGCACACGTTCGCGACCAGAATGACAACGCTACGTACGCTTCGACCAGGTGGGCCCCAACTGTCAGCCACTTTCTTGCCTGCGAAGATGTAGCTGGTGGGTCCTAGCAGTCAAGGGGCGAATCATTTGTTTTGCCTGGATGCACTTCCTTGCGTGCGAAGATGTAGCTAGTGGGTCCCAGCAGTCGGGGGAAACGTTTTTTTCGCGAAATACAGTGGCCCGTCCAGTGGGTCCCAACTGTTAGGTGGAGGAATCATTATTTTCCGTGTAATAAGGAGGCACTTCCTTGCTGCGGCCGTGGACCCAGCTGTCAGCCTCTCCACGTACAGTCCACGTCCGATGGAAGTCGTTCCTTGACCATGTTCACCATGCCGCGCCGAGAGCACCAAGGCGGTGGATGACGGCGAGGCCTAGGAAGGGGACGATGGGGAGCCGGGGAAGATGCGGCAGTGGAATCCCGCGCGGAGAGGAGTACGAGGGTTCACTGGTTCGGCTGCGGTGTGAGTCTGCCATCGCCGCGGAATAACAGGGGGTGTGGGTGAATAGAGGGATGGCCTGGCCAGCGGTGGGAGTAGTACGGGGATGTGAGGCCTCCGCGGCATCACAACCGGCCACGGGAGGCAGTTGCACGCGACATGACCGATACTGCTTTGGGCGGCTGGAGCAAGAAGACCAGAGGTTGAAGAAGCACCACGGCCGTTGGATGGACATCGTACGATCACTGCAGCTAAAATCATTTATATTGACTAAGTTGACAAAGCCCTTGGTACGCGTCAACTTAGTAGGCCCACAGCTCAGATTTGGCAGAGAACATATAGCCCATTTGCGATTTGTAAGAATGTACAGCCCATTTTTTTAATTCTAATGGAATTTACTACAGCCCATTTACAGTTTGTTAAAAGTACAGCCCAACTTCTAGCTAGGACAACGACTAGTAATTTTAAACAAGCGCTCAAAACAGAATTCAAAAAAATTCCCACATTTTGATGGGATCCGAAATATTTTTATCCGAAATTTCTAGCCAGGTCAAATATAATTTCAAAATAAAGTTGTATTACGTTAAAATCCAATGAAATATTGTGCGCGCAACAAGTAATGAAATTAAAATTTTCAAATTTCAAAAATAATATATTTTCAAACTGATTACGTGTTTGGTGCATAGTAACTGTCCAGTTATTATAATTACATCTCATTTATTATTTCTTAAAGTCCATTTTCTTGTTAAGCCTAATGCATACCTCCTAGGAAAGTCTGCAGCCCAGCGGGGCGGAGAATAACAAGTTGACCCGGATATTGTGTACAACTGTCGGCCCAGTTGCATTGCTGATGTTGAAAAAAGACCTGTGTAGTACAGTACAACCTAACATGGTTACTCAGCCCACATTCTGTGACGCCGGAAAGGCCCAAACAAGGCTTATGTACAACTTTTTGAAGTCACTAAGCTCAATTAATAACTTAAGAAAAAAGTTAGATTACAGTGGAACCTAATTAAAAGTTGTCACGAGCAAATAAATAATTCAACGGGTCCCACTTGTGCGTCTGCGTGTGTGTGTGTGTGTGCGTGTGTGTGTGTGTGTGTGAGAGAGAGAGAGAGACCCATCGGTCGATGCTCATAAATACATCTTTCAACCATATGCATTGCTGATGCTTAGTAAAAACTTATATAGTTGACACAATCATATAGAACATCATAGCACACTGAACTTGCATACAAAAATTTCACGCAGGCGGCACAATCAGGATGGAAGCAGTGGATCACTACGGGAAGGGCTATGTTGAAACCAACAAAGTCGTACATAACAGTTCATCGTCTTTATCAATGACGGGGAAATATCTTGAATGTTGTGCAAAGAAAACAGACAGACAACACAATAAGTTCTGCTAGCACATTAAGTTGACGTACAACCCTTTCTAAAAAGTTCAGGTACAAAATTAGAACAGGTCACAATCAAATGTACTGGCATATCAGTGCTTCACACCCATAGCTCGGATTTAACTAGTACTCCCTCCGTCCAAGAAAAGTTGTCCACAGGGCAGTGTATTTGTTTTTTTTTGCAAAAAAACCCACAGTGTTTTAAACACGTCACAAAGAAGTCCATCTCCTTCCTTCCTCCTCCCTCGTTGCCTGCGCCTTGCAGCCATCGCCGGCTACCCACCTGCGCCGCCGCCCGCCTGGATCTGCGCCGCGACCAACACCAGAACCGTGGCCCGGCCCGCGACCAACAACAGTGCCGCCGCCCGCTTGCACCTGTGCCGCGGCTTACCACCTGCACCGCCCGCCGTGAAGGCGACCTGCGCCGGCGCCCTCCTCGAGCTACGCTGCCGACCCCGTTGAAGGTCGCCGCCCACATTCGCCCACCTTCATCACCCACCTGCACATCTGATTTCGTCCGCTTCGTCCGCCGGCTCCGTGGACCTCTGATGCTGCTTTTGCCTTTTCCCCTGCCTCGCCTCTGCTGCCACTCCCGCCTGTGCTGGTGAGTCTGCCCCGCCCGCCTCTGCTACTGCTGCTGTTCAATTCGTTGTTGTGAGTCTGAATTTGCTGTTCTCAGTATAGACGGAGAAAATTCAGTCAGGGGATACAAAGCTAGAGAAATAATCCAGGACAAAGGTTGTACACTGCTGCTAAATGATGAACAGATTATAGTGAAAATTTAGTTTGATGCCATCAAATTCATTGAGTAATACTCTTGGCATTCTTGGAGATCTGCTAGTTTTTGGAAGTTTTTCTTGCTATAGTTAACTGAAAATGTTCAGTGTTCCAATACTGTAGAGAAACTACAGTGCCTGTAATTCAGTTATGACTCCTTTACTGAAACTGTAGTGTTTGCTAAAACTGAGATGTAAACTAAAGGAGTTTGTGATTTGCAGAAGCTGTAGCATACTCCAACAAGTGATAAATGCACTCAAAAGTTCACTGAGAAAATGCAGAGGCTGCTCACTTGTTACTGAAAGTTTTCTGGAGTGATAAATGCACGCAAAAGAAGTTCAGTTAACTGTTACTGTTGCTGTATGAATTCCAACCAGGTCAATTTGTTGTCAATTACTCTGTAATACTCAACCAGGTTTATGCAAAATGAAGATCAACCATGTTTATTTGGATTTATTTGAATCATTTGAATTTATTTGCTTTATTTGGATTTATACACCATTTGTCCAATTGCAAACATACCTAAAGTTTCCAATTGTCCAATTTCAGTCATTCATTTTACAGAGAGCTAAGCATAGCCATGACTCTTCCCTAAATATTCCTGTAGAATCAATTCAAGCAGCACAAAACTGAAAACTGAAAACTGCCACAACCCCTTAACTAAGAGTTGATAAAAACATGTCCCTAAAATTGGAATTATTTGAATTAGCTAGGTTTATTCTTCTTCATATACAGAAAAAGATGAATATTGTTCGTCTACTAGTTACTTCAAATTTAGAACTGAATAAACACTTGTCATCTTCAGTAAACACTTGTAAATCTAGAGTGGTTTTAAACTTAGAATGCACCAAGTACTAATATCCTTTGCCAGGCTACACACCATCTACTTGGAGTAGACAGCAAGATTCACAAAGACATGCACGCTTCAATAGACTTGTGAATGCTAGCAAAGTGATAAGTAAAAACTTGGATGTTCTCAGAAATATAGCACCAGAGGACATTAAGTGAACTGGCCTGTATGCTAAAGGCAAGGAAATGCCACCTTCTTTTCTTCTTCGAGCAGTTGATGAACTGGCCTGTATGCTGCAGCTACACATAGGTTCTGCAGAAAATGCACCAAAAGAGTTACACACAGGTGAAGTAAGTGGAAAGCAACATTTAATCTCCACTTCTTTTCTTTTGGTAGTGAAATTCAATCTGAATTTTGTAAGCACAGAAAATGCACCAATACTGAACATTTATTCCCACCTCCACCACCATCTTGTCAGTTTCGACAGTGTGTGTATGGAGTAGTTTTGACGGCAGTATAATTGTGCATCATGTAAACATTATGAGAATGATTAAGGGTTCAACAATCAGATTATAATTATGACCAGAACAGAGGAACAAATATCATGGTTAGTTTTATGTAAAAAAAATCAGAAATGGAGTTACTCACTTGAAGTTACTATAGTTACTCACTTGAACTTACTGTAGTAGTGGCCAAAATTCAGAAAAGTTACTAAACAGCAGAAGTAGTGGCCAAAATTCAAAGTACTAAAAAGATTCTACACTAAATATACAGTGTTATCCATGTTCTGTATCCAGGACATTTGAATTATTCAGAGAAGGATAATGCAAACTGAAAAGTGTTACGCAAACTGAAAACTGATCCATGTTCTGTATCCAGGACACTAATTTTTGACATTTGAAGCTACATTTCAATTGTTATGCCTCTGTCAGTTATTGAATTATTTAGAATATTTAAATTATTCAAAGATCCATGTTCTATATCCAGGATAATGCAAACTGAAAAGTGTTAAAAAGACCATGTGTTTTTTGGGGTCAAAATCTACATGTAAAACTAAAAAGTGAAAATAAAAATGGAGAATGTTGTGTCTCCCACTCACGCGCTCAAAAAAACTACGACACATTTTTTATCTGTTTGCATAGGTCCCACCTATCAGAAGGATGGGCACATACACGAACAGGTACGACTCATCAGTCTACCTGCATAGCCTTTTCGTTTAGTCTACCTAGCCGTCTAATCAACTGCCTGCACGCCACTTCTCCCATTTACTTCTCCATCGGGAACCGATTCTCCTCGGCTTCTTCACCTCCCCTTCGTCTTCATTTGCATCCAAACCCCACTGCGTTCACATTGTTTTAACCTCTTTAAATAATCATCTACTACTTCAGTTAGACTAGCCATCTAATCCTAATTCTCCAAACCATAGCCCTCCGTTCCAGCGGTTCCAAATGGCGGAAGAGATCGAGATGCAGGTTTTTAGCGTCCAACATGTCCTCGTCAAAGGCTCGATGCGCATAGTTGCCACCGTCACCGTCCACCCAAGGGTTGTTCGGTAGTGGATCAACAATGTATCCAACTCCCTCGAAAAGGTAGAGACGAGGGTCATCGGTCTCGACGCAGAGTACACGGAGCATGCCCCTGGGAACATCCAGTGCGCCGCCGTCCTTCAGCTGTGCCACGAAGATGATGTTTTGGTGTACCACATCATACACTCGCCCTCCATACCACGTGAGCTTCATGATTTCTTGTCTCGGGAGGACGTATAATTCTGTGGGGCAGCCATCGAAGGGGACAAACAGAAGCTGAAGCCGTACAACCTTGATTTGAAAAGCATCGCTGACCTACAAACCAGCATCAAAATTCCTGTAGAAGATTGTGATAAATAGACACCATCCCTATTCGACATAATAAATTTTGTGCTCGGTACAAATCTTCAGAAGGGTGATGAGACGGTGGCATTAAGGTCGTCTGGATGGGAGAATTATCCCTTGACGTACGAGCGGATAAAATATGCTGCCCTCGATGCCCGTGTGAGTTTCGAGATAGCTGCAAGGTCCAAAGAGCTTGTTGTGAAGCCGTCTCCCACAGAGAATGAGAACAAGAAGAAGAAGAAGAAGAAGAAGAAGAAGAAGAAGAAGAAGAAGAAGAAAAGGCTGCACCAGCAGGAGGGCATTATGGATGGATGAACTATTTCCTCTCTTGTAAAAAAATTATTCCCTCTCGGTGTATATTGATATAGATGGACTATTTCGATGGTGTGCATGTCTTTGGAACAGAGTAGTAGCGTGGGTCCGCTTGACTATAAGGAACTATTTATCTGCATATATAGCTTTCTCTGCTACTCCTTCCAGTGATCGGTATGCAGTGCATGTGTCCGTAGACATGATAGCTTGTGTGCATGACATGTGGGCCACCTAAAATGCGGCGAGCATCAAGTTTCTACCACAGCCACCCGTGATTCCCACGACGCCGCTCGAACCCATGAAACCACACGTCCCCCGACCTGCGGCTCACCCCTCTTGGCCCCACTGCCCCTCTGCCTACGGGAGAATTACATGTGGACCAGTCACCTATCGGGTCCACATGTTATTGACTCAAAGGTAGGTGTAGTAAGGCGCTGAAGCTCGGTCCCGATAGCCCTGAGAGGGAAATGTAACTCCTGCGCCAGGGCTTGTGGTGCTCCTGCAGCACGAACTCGTGCCAAACTCGAGATTTGTTTCTTTACTATACATGCACGCAATGATTTAATGGACATTGTAATCTCAACATGTGATGGGGAGCTCTAAATTTGAATTTGAAACTTATAAAACGAAAAGATTCAAAACAAATAAACTGGGAGAGAGGGAGTATATCGTAGGATGTATCCCATACAAAATAAGTCCCCTGGTTTGTCACCGCGAAGATGCGGTTAGAAAGGAGCACAGCTTCTTCCTACTCGTACGGCAACAAATCGGCCGTAGACAGCATGGTCCACCTTTGACCGCCATGTGGAAGGTTCGTGCTATCTTATTCAATCTCATCGTGGTTCCATCATACCAATTCATGCGGTGGCCTGTTGCATGGCTGATCCCAATGTTGGACAAAGGTTCGACGAGAACGGTGTCACCGTTGTAAATGTTGTGCAAATTGATGTTGGTACCCTCCTGTACATATGCAAGCCAATCTCCACTCACACAGCGAGGGTACCAACATCAATTTGCACAACATTTGCCTAACCCATGAAACAGTGGGCAGGTGGAGAATTAGGAAATGGACACGGAAGTAGTCTTCAGAATGCATTTACTACGTGATCAAACTCATCTTACCTGCTCATCGGAGGAAATCCGAGTGCCCCTCAACGTCGGCATCTCAAGGGGCGTCAACTTGCAACTACGTCCACGCCGCGCTGGAGAGACCCCCAAGGAAACATCCTTGTGTGTTCCACAGAACATCAAGATGCATTTGTATGAGTAGTTTATCTTGTGAGAGAAAAGGATGAACGAGGGAAGGCCTCTAGAGATAGAGATGGACACTACTACTACCAATGTGCTGGCCCGTGCGTTGCAATGGATCCAAAGTAGTAGAATAATACTTGTTCACGTGCTTGAAATATAAACACTCTAGTTTTGATATACATGTGTCAGCAGACATGACAGCTTGTCCATGGAAGTTGAACCACGGCGACCATCACGTTTCTTGTTTCTACCATTGCCACACCCACACGTGATTCCCACGACGCTGCTCCAACCTACGGCATGACGTCCCCCGACGCGGACATGGATCCTCTGACGTGGCTATCACTGCCTTGCCCTGCCTTTCCTTTGCTGACAGGTGGGACCCACGCTTATGGGTCCCACATGTCAGTGACAGAATGGTAGGATTGTTCGCGTCAGGGGATCCTCATCCCCCCGACGTGCCCCTCATCCCTCTCGGCCCCACCGCTTCTCTGCCTTTGTATGCATGACATGCAGGCCAGCTGAACTGCGGCGACCATCAACTTTCTACCACAGACACACCCGATTGGACGCGGTTTGCCTGCTCCGCTGCTGTGCTCCGATCCGTACTCCCACACCATCGAATTTTCATCCAGCGGTTGTGACACATTTCGTCCCGGGCATCAATCCTCAGCTAGAGTACTTATGTACAGGTAGTACCCGCCGGTGTGGCCATCTACGCCTCATAACGCCCCGACGCCCAGCTGTGGCGCCCTCACCACGGCCACGCCACCACCGGCCGGTTCATCTCAAACGAGTGAGTCGCGAACCACACCACCACCATGAGAATGACATGTGGGCCAGCCGCATTTAAGGTCCGTATGTCATTGACTCATAGGCCGGGCACTAAGTCACTGAAGTTCGGTCTCGTGGGCCCCGAGAGGGAAATGTACCTCCTGCGGTAGGCCTTGTGGTGCTCCCGCAGTACAAGCTCGTGCCAAAACTGGAATTTGTTTCTTACTACTACCAACTAGTACTAGTAAGGTAGACGTGCATTGCACGCATGAGATTCTGGTGGTTTGTGCATTATGCTTCTACTTGTGGAGCTTTCTGGATTCTAACATGTGGCAAAATCTGGTGGAATGTAAGGTTAGGCAAGTTTGATTAACTTAGGTGAGTGTTTGGTTCAAGCCACACCTTAGGCAAGCCACACTAAGGTCCCACATGACATACACACAAAAAATGTGGCAAGATTCCCTTAGGCTTGCCAACTTGTTTCTCTCGTTTTGAAGAACTAATAACTTTGCCTAAGCTTAGTTGTGGCAAAGTTAGTCATGAATTAAGTTCAACCATGGAGTCTTCTAGATATACATGTGGCAGAATCTGGTGGATGATATCCAAAGGCCAGTAGTGCTCAGATTTACCATCTTTGTACCATCGGATTGGCTTCATCCAATGACCAACTTTCAAAGTTTTTCACACACTATATAGGGGGTATAGATATAGATGTGTCGGTTCGTTGCAATGGATCCAAAGTATATATATCTATTTAGTGGAGTGCACTCTAAATACATTATCTATTTATTTTTCTCTAACCTTCCGTAGCCATGCAACCAAGCAACATAAGCTTCATGGGTGCCCCCCACGTCATATTATTCATACTACATTGATTGAAAAAAAGATAAATCACCCAAAACAAGATCTTCCCGTTTTTTGTTCCTACGATGTTGTGCCGTGTACGTACCTACTAGTTGTATAGTGGTAGTACTAGTAATATAGTATTAGGAGTACAAACTTGGTACTAGTAGGAGTAGTACTAGTATGGAATGCTCCTACTCTATCAACGAGCCCCGTCTGACACCAAATTTCTTGGCTTCCGTGCTACAGCTAGATCTTCCCCTCGTTTCTGTTTTCCAACCCGGCGGTGGGCGGGGTGTCGGTTTGCTCAACGGCGGTCCCACATGAAAGTGAAAATGCTAGGCAACACGCCTTCCCTAAGCTATGTGTCGTGCCGGACGGGCCGTGTTGTACTCCCGATTCCCGGGCGTGTGGGGGTGCGACGCGAACGCGGCAGGCCTTTTCCTTTTACCAGCAATGTGCTCGTGCGTTGCGACGGATCCAAAGTAGTAGAATAGTAGTATTTGTTCACAAACTTGAAAGAAATCACTATTGTTTTGATATACTCCTAATATATTACTCCCTCCGTACCTAAATATTTGTCTTTTTTGAGATTTCAAATGGACTATCACATACGGATTATATAGACATATTCTAGTGTTTCTAGCAAGATGCCCGCGCGTTGCACGAAGTTGATGGAAAAGGTAAGCACAACTTATAAATTGACGGATGGAGTACTAGTTACAGTGATGCTTATAATTAAGCAAAGGGATCGCACATGTCAGTATTGACTGGAACGAGAATGCAACAGCACAATAAGAATTAAGGCCACGATGATGCGATCACAGTGGTGGTTATAGAAGGCAAGAAGAAAGATGGATCCACGAACGTACGACCTCCTCCTCCTCAACTTAGTGCGCCGGGCCACCGACCGGCGGCTAAGGAGCGGCGGCTTTTGTGGCGAGGTCGAGGTGCTTCTCAGCAAAGGCATCCAAGGCTTCCAGCTGGTTGAGGAAGGCCAACATCGTAGCGCCCTCACTGGCCTTGTAGATACCTATGTACATGATTTCCTCGTACATGTGGATGTGTAGGTCGACGAATTCTTGCAGGGCGAGGCGCCTCGCGGCGAGCGCGACCTCCAGGTGGACATTCTTCATGGCGTCGGCGGGCAGTCGCAGGGCAACCAGTGCTTGAAAGAGGTTCCGGACATGGAGGCCGATTAGGGTGGCAGGCAATGAGGAGCCCGGGCGCGCGGGATGGAGGAGTACGGTGATGTCGTCTGTGAGCTTCTTAAGGACGGTGAACTTGTTGCTGGTGGCAACGGTCATCTGGTCCAACTGAGAGTCGTAGTTGGCGTCGAAGGCAGCCAT
This sequence comes from Triticum aestivum, assembly GCF_018294505.1. NCBI lineage: Eukaryota > Viridiplantae > Streptophyta > Magnoliopsida > Poales > Poaceae > Triticum > Triticum aestivum. Next base: position 549,598,964 of record NC_057800.1, on the reverse strand, counting down.
CCACCAGCCGGTCTCCAACACCGTCTGGAGACGATCCTCGGTGCCATGCCGCATGCCGGCGTCGTGGACCATCTGGCGCAGCCGCTGGCCGCTCATGAGCATCACCGCCATGGGTCTGGAGTGAGCACTTTTGCGCTTAGTGTAGGTGCTTAGGTGCGTACGATATGGTAGATGCATTGGAATGGAGGGGCGCCTTTATATGAGGGCAATGAGGGCAAACTGCGTTGCATTCACATCGTGCAGCCTCTTTTCCCGGACCTCCTCCCATTACTTCCCTCATGCATTAATTGAAGGAGGATGCATTGGCTGTTCAACATGTCGGGAACCGCTAGTCCCTCCATCGTCTGCATTAAAGCCGTATCAGGAACTGCGCCGCCCGCTGTCAAATCGAATACTCCCTCCATCTAGGTGAGTATTAAGTCATCTTATGAAAGCCAAATAGTAAACACATAGGCGTGGTGCATTAACTCTCACGTTGTTTCTTATTTTTTGACATAAATAGAGGAATCAACCAAGCAGAGATGTGGGGCTTGTATGCTTTTAATGACTTGAGACTATCAAACATGGCATGCAGTGGTCAGTTCGTTGCACAAGAACAAATACAACCCACGTCAGCACACACGCATCTTATATAGCATCACATCCAATGGCTATAAAAGATGAATGAGGCCAAATTATATCTCATCTAGATGAGTTCTAGCAAAACTGTATTAATAATACTTAGTACTCCTGCGCCATGTATCATATATTAGTATCATGTAGTACTTTATTTATTTATGAGGTATCCAGATGGCACTGCACCGCCAAGAAAAGAGGGTAACATCAAAATTATGGACTACTTTTTTGAGTATGTTGGTAAGGTCCGGTCATAGTCACTTGTTGAAATCTCTAAAAAGACAAATACTCCCTCCGTCCGGAAATACTTGTCATCAAAATGGATAAAAGGAAATGTATCTAGACGTATTTTAGTTTTAGATACATCTCTTTTTATCCATTTTGATGACAAGTATTTTCGGACGGAGGGAGTAGAAAACAGAGTTGGTGATGATGGTGTGCGTGCCATCCTGCAATATAGGCCGTCGGATTTATATCTAACGGATAGGAAAGAAACTATGGCAATTTTGCAAAAATATACCCACACGTCTCTCCATGTTCGCAAATAAGGCCTTCCCTCGTTCAACCTTTTCTCTCACAAGATAAACTACTCATACAAATGCATCTTGAGGTGTCCATAGAATCGAAGAGAGGGATGATGTGTGTGTGTGTGCGCGCGCGATCGATAAAGAGTGCCATCGAATTTGTGTGTGCCCACGTCAAAGATATAGAGTGGCTGGCCTACTGGAACGTGAGATGGGACATGTGCAGTTTGTCTCTGTGGCATGGATACCTACCTGCAGCGCTCGACTATCGGTGTGTGGTGGGGGAAGAGGGAGGCCCAATTAACTATAGAGGTACAATGGCTGGTATATGTGTGGAGGAGGAGAGAGGCCTACCTCATGTATTAAGGAGATCGATCTGCCTCATGTATTAAGGGAGATCGATCGGCATCCATGCATATGTGCAGGAGAGGAATAAGGTTGGGAGAGAGACAGAGCTAGAGTGTTGGAGGGGGTGGTAGTGGAGTTGCTTCTAACAAATGGTGGGATAGGCTTGCTAGACAAACGGAGGGCACGCCCGCAATATCAATAAGAGAGGAGATGGCTGCTTGTTGTCTGTGCACGTGCGTGTGAGAGACGGGTCAGGAGGCATGCACGAATGATGAGGGGGGACGATGTGGCTGTGGTAAGCAGACGTAACTACATAGGAAGATCAATCGCCCTTTGTTAGAGAAAGGAGAGACATAACTTGTGAGGTACGTCGATCGATGGGGGGTAGTTAAAGTCGATCTAGGTATATGTTGGGAGATCGATCGGTATACATGCATGTGTGTGTTAGAAGCAAATGAGGCACGAGGAGAAGGATAGAGAGAGAGGGATGCATGTAGGAGGTGGTACGAGAGGCATACTATATCGAGGGGGGAGGAGTGTGCGAGTACGAGAACGATGAAAAGAGTGGTGGGAGTGAGGCATGGACGGTGACAAGAGAAGAGGGGAAGCTTGTGTTTGTGCTAGGCACACCTGGCTAGAGAGGCATATCGATCGATGTGTGCCGTAAAGAAGGAGCTGGGGGGCCTACACACACCATGGGTGAACGACCTAAAGTGAAAAGACGAATTTGCGCGATGGAGCTAGAGAATGCTGAGGGAGGGTGAGAGGGATGCGGGCGTGTGCATGCACAAGAGAAAGTTAGCGCTAGCTACAAAGATAAGAGGGTTGTGTGGGTGTAAAAGACGAATAGAGATCATATATACTTCATTATAAAAAGCGAATTCAGATATTTGAAGAATTTATCATAGTGTTTCAAACCGACGCATGTGTGAATATATATAACGGTGATACACATGGTGTGGTTATGAACATGTTATACTACATTTAATATATTTTATCTCTACTCTTATAAAAAACGGAGTTGTTGATGATGGTGTGCCTGCCATCCTGCATTATAGGCCGTCCGATTTATATCTGGCGGATAGCAAGGAAACTATGATGGTTGAAGTTGGCAACAATCATGATTGTAGATTCTTATTGAAATAGAGAAACGAATTCAAATTTAGTTCGAATTGCAGCGGTAGTATAGACATTTGGAATGCACTAAAATGTTGGTATGAGTAGGTTACATGCATTATACAGCAAGCGAAAAAATTTAATCGGACATAACATGCATTCATACTCCCTCCTTCCATCTATATAGGGCGTAATGAGATTTTTAAGACCGCCTTTGACTATTGACAAGATTAATAATACATGACATGCATAATCTGAAAATTATATCATTGAAAGAACCTTTCACAGACGAATTTAACGGTGTGCTTTGTGTAAGTTGCATGTCATATATCATTGCTCTAATATTTGGTCAAAGTTAGCATCGAAAAACGCATTAGGCCCTATATAGATGGAAGGAGGGAGTAGCTTTGAATAGCATTTGTATAGTAAAACGGAGCAAGACTCTCTCTTTGTGTGGTGTGAATAGTTTTATTTTTTTGTTTTATTTTTGGTTGAGGGAAGTGCGAATTGATTTGGTACGTACAAGTACGATATTACTACACGTTAGGCTTGTCCCTAAAATTCAACCCGCGTCTTGTTATATCCCGAAAATTCAGATATCGTGCTCCCAAAACTCGCGCCTTCACAACCCGCGCCTTGCTATTCCGAAATTACAACACGCACGAAAACTCCCTCCAGCTGCCAAATCCCGACACGCGAAATCTCCCTTCTAACCCTGAGCCGAAAGGGCCGCTAGTTCAAATCGGTGGGGGGTACTTTTGTAACACACCCTACATTTTGGACAAGCGCGTCCCTAAGTCATGCTTCACCCCCTCCCATCGCCCCCTTTTCGCCATTCGAAATCCCAGGCCGCCATAACCTCTCCACTCCAGCCATGAAACCCCACCCTCCTCCATCCGCCATGTCACCGCTGCCCAGCCGGAGCCTCTTCCCCGACGATGTCGTCCACCGCAACAGCTCGACGTCCCTCGTCCACCTCCCCGGATGAGGATCCATCGTCCATCTCGCCGTCCCGCCGATTCAGCCGCCCCGTCATCCACCTCCAAGGAGTTGCTCCGACGATCGCCTCGTCTATCGCGGCTGCTCCATCCCCATAGCGCCGCCTTAACCTGCTCCACCGGAACCGTAGCATCCTCACCGACTCCTCGGACGAAGCCGTGGCCTACTCGAAGCCACCAAAGAGATTGTACACTCATCACATCGCACCTTCTCCTTAACTCGACCTCCCGACGCCGACGATGCTCCATCTCGCACCCCCATGGAGTGGCTACCTTGAAGCTAGCGCCATGGGCGACATCTCCACGGCGGCTCTCCCCCAGTGCGAGGCCCCTTCGGCGGTGGCGTCCATACCAGCCGGATCTGCTGCTGCTGCTGCTGCTCCGGCTCTCGCTTGCTCGCGCTGCTGCTGCTGCTCCGGCTCTCGCTCCATCGCTCGCTCGCCCAGCTGCTGCTGCTGCTCTCCCCCTCGCTCGTGTTGTTGCTCTGCTCCGATTAAGCCACACTTCAGTCGACTGAATCGACTTTTGGGTCAGTCGATTTTCAGGGGTTGGGAGGCTCACCGGAGTTAAGGAAGAACCACCCACAACGGGGACGGGGGCTCGCCGGAGAGGTACCCCACTATCTATCTTAGGGTTCAGGGTGGGGGCGGGGGCCTAGAGGGCTGGCCGGGGCCGTGGTGGCGAGTTGTTTCGGGGTGGCGAGGCGGCGCTAGGCCGGTGGTTCGGCCGGCGGTGGCTGGCGGCTCAGGGGGGTGCAGGTTGAAGATGAACTACAGGCCCTCCCTAAACTACATTCAAGTGCCTCTCTGCTACCATTGCGTTCAGTTTCGACAGTAGCATTCAGATTCCACAGTAAATTTCAGTTTCGACAGTTAAGTTCAGAGTCAACAGTTTTTACCTCATCTGTTGTAGTCAGGTGGTTTTTGGTGATGTTAATTTTACATCCATTTTACATCATCTATTGGAGATACTATTAGAATCCCACTTGAGATTGATGATGTCTGTCTTGTGCTGCTTCAGCCTTGACGTCTTACGGCTCACCGGAGCTGCTCCAACGACAGAACGATCCATCACAACAGAGCAGTGCCCTGGACGCCGTCTACATATTCCTCAGATCTTCCTCCACACCTCCGACAGCCACCTCTGCCTCAACTGCTTCAGCGACCAACCCAATGATGCTGAGGTCGACACGGCTACGGCAAAGAGGTTGTACACTTGTTGCATCACTTATTACTATACATTCACGTCGATCCATTAGGGCTATTTTGGTTCAACGGAAAAACGTCGATCCACTGGTTGTTACCATCACTCTAAATTTCTGCATGCTCTCCTTACATAATCTCACCATATTTTTTCGTATGCATGTCAGATATTGTACACAGTCATGCTGAACATGTAGAGAAAAAGAGAAGAGTTTTGCGCGGCAATACAATGTCATGCAGACATCGCTCCATGGTGGGTTCAATGGCAAACCCTCCCCACCCCTCTCCAGATTGTAATCCAGAGGAAGATATCTGTTCTGAGGCGGATTCAGACGCCGCTGACCACTCCTATTTACCCCCAAGGTGTTTGCTCTACCTTGGCATGATGATGTTAGTCATATCATGCATATGTTGCCTTGCAGTGCCTACTTTTGACATCATATATGTCATCTGCTTAGTTTAGACATGTTCTGTAATGCCACCTGTTTAGTTTCTATATCATATATGGGAATTATGCAGTCTCATGTCTTTTAGCCAGCCATAATATATGTGAAATGTGCAATGCCATCCTGTTTAACCAGGCATCATATATTTGAATGATATCTTGCCCATCCTTTTCTTCATTACATTTCCATTTGTCGACAATGTTTGTACATTAAACTACTCTTCCTGTGAATCAGCCATTTGGGTGGGAGATGGAAAAATCTGGAGTGAAAACAAGGCCTTCAGAGCAGACAGTGCTACCTGTCGAAGCAGATCTCTTGTTGGGTCCCGATAGCTCCTCAGAGATGGATTCAGAGACAGATGACCAGTCCTATTCCCCCACTGAGGTGTATGCTCTAACTTGGCACGGTTATACTGCTCATATCATGCATACGGTGTCTTGCATTGCATAGTTTAGACATCATATACACAATATTCAACACCATGTTCTTAGTTCAGACATCATATCGAATGCCCTCTGTTTAGCATATAAATCACATATGTGAATTAAATGATGCGATCCTGATTACTTAGATAACATGTAGGTGAATTATGTCATGCGATCCTGTTTAGTTATTCATCATATCTTTGAATTATGTTATGCTATGCTATCCAGTTTAGATAGACATCATATATGTGAAATTATGTCATGCTATCCATTTTAGTTAAACAATATACATGTCAACTATTTCATGCCCTCTTTTTTCCACACTATCTATTGCATCTGTCTCTCATACAATGTCTGTACATTCAACTATGTTTCCTGTTTATCAGCCATTTGAATTGGAGCGGGTGATGCCAGTATCTAGCGGACTAAAAACACGGTCTTCAAATAAAACAGTGCTACCTCTTGGTGGAGATAGCACCCCGGTTGTACATGCACAAGAACCAGCCCTACCACACATAACCCAAACTCTCGCAGATTGTACCCCTACTGCGATGGACAGAGAACCAGCTTCACCCAATCTAACCCCAACCCCAGCCGATAGTAACCCAGTTCCTGTTGACACAACACCATCTCCACCATAGAGCTCCCAAACAAGAGCAGTTAGTAAGGCAGCTCCAGTGCCCAAAGGGCCAGTACTATCACGGCGAACCCCAACTCCACCAGTTAGTACGCCTATTCCTGTGGAGGAAGCACAACCAGCTAGTCGTAGTTTAGCATCTATCGCATTTGATGTTGTTAAATCGTATGTGCGTATCTTCCCATCTTGGAAATATTATACTGAAGATGAAGGAAAATGCCAGTTGCAGGTGTTTGTTCAGGAGTTATGTGTAAGTAATGTTATTCATGACAATGACTTTGCTTCGTCCCATAGATCCTACCTCCATGATGGTTATAATACAACAAATTTTCCCATTTTTCTCTATAGAGAAGGACCGATTTGGAAACTCAGGATGAGGTAACCTGTGCTAATACCTCTGCTATCTTCAAGAATGCTTGGTGGCAGTATCGGAATTACCTGAAGAAAACGTACTTCACCAGCAAACAAACTCATCAAATTCCCTTACGTTCTCCTGAGACACATTTACTGGACGATGACTGGGAATGCCTTGTTCTGTACTGGTCCCGAACCAAGAATGTGGTAAGGTCTATGAGCTTATTTTCTATTTTTAAGTATTATATTCTTGCGTCTTACTGTACTCTGTTCATGTAGAACAAGTGCCTAAACCTGAAGAACAACTGTTCTAATTTAAGATTCCATTGCTATCATAGTTCAAAAAAGCGCTAGGCGTTAATTGTGCGTTTTGCCACCGCCTTGAGCTTTACTGACCAATGCGGATGCTTATGCGCAGTTATGCACAAATTATGCGTAGTTATGCGCAATGCGTTTTGCCAACGCCTAGAGCCTAGGCGCGCTTAAGCGCTCGCTTAGGCGCGCCTTTTTTAACTATGATTGCTTTGCTCTTGTATCACTGTATTTACTCATACAAACTTATTTTTAAATTGAAGGATCCAATCGAAACTCCAATGGCACAGCAGGTATGTTCACGCATGTTTCTTTAACAGGTTTGCTCTTATCAATAGCTCTGTTGATTTCAATTTCAATTGTGTATACAGTTGACTTTCATATCATGCACATTACTAGCATCACAACAGAGCCAATAGTGTTGTTGTACATGTAGACCCGTGGTACCCATCTGAAATCTTGTTGTGCCGTGTAGTTTCCCACGCTTTGTATTCTTTCACTGCTGCTTTGTCTTGAACTGATATGATTTGAACCGTGTCTCTATTTTGATTTGGCAAGACAATGCAGTGACCATAGGACATAGATATATGTTTGTTTGATGCTTTTATTATGTACTAGTACTTGGCAATAGAAGACTTGGTAGTTTAATCCTGTCCACCTTACTAATGAACTGGTTCGCCGAAATGAGTTTCATATACTAGTACATGCTAAACTTGTTATGTGTCTGCTTGTTTCTTCTTTTAGAATGCTGACAGAATATTGGGGAAGAGTGCCTTATTAAGCAATGGTAAAGGAAGTAATGCAGATAAGGTTCAGGATAGTGACACATCCTTGTTGGTCTCCAACAAAGCTGATAAAACAACTAAGGAAGACTATCTTGAAGACAGCGAGACAACCCCAAAGTCATGTCTTGGTTTAGTGTTCAAGTTACAGGCCACTACCGCTTGCACAAGCTATTCAAACTCACTGTCTGAATCAGTTCGGTTTCTTGAGTCTCAACTACAAGCTGAAAGACATCGATCAGTTGTGCTATGACAAGAAGCGGAAGGACTGCGGAAGTCCCTGGAGCATTCAGATGCATACTTTCTGGTGCAATAGCAAGTGTTGGAGGATTTTAGCGCCAAACAAGACAAAGCTAATCAGCTTGCTAAGCTTATTGCCAGCATGGTGGATACCCAGGATAATGTTTCTTGAGCTCTTCTGAAGTTGTTTCAGTTATGCTCTTGTTTTGCTGCCGCGTTTATTTGCACTGGTGGCCAATTTTGACGGCCAGTGTATGTAATGTGCTACTTTGTTTCCTATATTTGCACTGGTGGCGAACTTTGATGCCCAGTGGATGTAATATGTGTAATAGCGGTAATAGGCTAGCATTAATTGCTTGCTTATTTATTTCCTTATTGTCTTGTTTAGTTGTTTGCTTGTAGTCAATGCAGTTCTTTTTCTGTTTTTTTTCTAGTGGCCACAATAGCCTATTTTGGTTAACTAGGCCAAAATAATCATGGCAACACACAGACTGTTGTAACCATGGGCCTCTTGCAGGCCGTTGATCCATGGGCCTTCGTTCGGCCGTAGGATCCATTGGCCTTCAATACGGGCCTTAGGGTCCACGGGCCTTCTACGGGCCGTAGGGTCCATGGGCCTTCTACGGGCCGTACGATCCATGGGCCTTCTACGGGCCATACTATCCTTGGGCCTCATACGGGCCGTAGGATCCATGGGCCTTCTATGGGGCGTATCATCATTTCGCCAATCATGGGTCGTACTATTCGTGGACCATAACAGGTCGTTAATAGGCTGTATTTGATAACTCTATGAAAATAGCCCGACAGGTTTTTTTACATGAAAACGGCCCAACGTATTAACGGTCCACAAACGGACCGACTGTAACGACGGGATGAATTTGGTCCACAAGCAGAAAATGACAGTAACGGGCCGTATGTAACCGAATGCTGCAAATGATCCCAAGAATCAATGGGCCCTAAGAAGGACGAAAGATAACTTGGGCTGGAAACGGCCCAATGGAATAACGGGCCGTTAATGGGTATAAAGTGATACACTGTTCATTACGGGCCAGTTTCACCACGGGTCGTTAATGGGCCAAGAGTTACAAAGGTCCTCATATGGGCCGAAAGAAGTCATGGGCCACACATGGGCCGGAAGTTAAAATGGGCTGAATCATATTGGACGGCCCAGATGACGCTACTGGGCCTAATTCGGATAGGGGTAACGGGCCCTGAGTTAGCGGGCTGTAAATGGGCTATATGCAAACAGGTCGTTAACAGGCTTTCCATGGGCCGGGCCGCCGCCTTTTGACCAAGTCAAATGGGCTGGCCTTTTCATAGGAATGGGCCTCTGTTGGGCCGTGCCACGTGTCGTCGTATCATATGCGCCTTCAATCCAATGAGCGGATGACATCTATCCCAACGGTGAGCCGACACGTGTTTCCTCCAGCCAATGATGATTTTACATGTGGAGAATCCCCATTGGTCGGGGCTGTTAACGGGTTATTGGATCCAAAACCCGACCCGATAGCTTAACGGCATTCCGTTACGGTGGATGCCACGTGTCGGTTACCCTTGACGAAAGCACTTCTGTGACGTGCGATTTATCGTCATGGAAGTGGACACTTCTGTGATGATAATTTTGGTAATGTCATGGAACACTTCTACGACAGCACAGGTATGACTATCTTGATTCTGTCATAAAATCGTCATGGATGTACATGCATGACAAAAAATGCGACCTAGTGTGACAAACACGTATCATCACGGAAGTGTATTTTTTTGTAGTGATTGCAAGCAAGAAAGTCTCTAGCAGTTTCTTCATCCATAACATAACCCTCAGGAACAACAGGCAGTTCATATCTAGGGGGAGAATCTTCATCATCACTTTCATCAATATTATCAGTTTCAATAATTTCATTCTCTCTAGCCGTAGCAAGTTGTTCATCAAGAAATTCACCAAGTGGCACATTAGTATCAAGCATAGAAGTAGTTTCATCATAAGTATCATGCAAAGCAGAAGTGGCATCATCAATAACATGCGACATATCAGAATTAATAGCAGAAGCAGGTTAGGTGTCGCAAGCTTACTCAAAACAGAAGGTGAATCAAGTGCAGAGCTAGATGGCAGTTCCTTACCTCCCCTCATAGTTGAGGGATAAATCTTGGTTCTTGGATCTTTCAAGTTCTTCATAATGATAAGAGGATATAAATCCCAAGTGACTCAAAGAAAAGAGCTATGCTCCCCGGCAACGGTGCCAGAAAATGTTCTTGATAACCCACAAGTATAGGGGATCACAACAGTTTTCGAGAGTAGAGTATTCAACCCAAATTTATTGATTCGACACAAGGGGAGCCAAAGAATATTCTCGAGTATTAGCAGTTGAGTTTTCAATTCAACCACACCTGGAAACTTAATATTGTTGGGTAACGTAGCAGAATTTTAAAATTTTCTACGCATCACCAAGATCTATCTATGGAGTCATCTAGCAACGAGGGAGAGAGGAGTGCATCTACATACCCTTGTAGATCACGAGCGGAAGCGTTCAAGAGAACGGGGTTGATGGAGTCATACTCGTCGTGATCCAAATCACCAAAGATCCTAGCGCCGAACGGACGGCACCTCCGCGTTCAACACACGTACGGAGCGAGGACGTCTCCCGCGCCTTGATCCAGCAAGGATGAGGGAGAGGTTGAGGAAGAGGGCTCCAACAGCAGCACGACGGTGTGGTGGTGGTGAAGCTGCAGTACTCCGGCAGGGCTTCGCCAAGCTCTTACGGAGGAGGAGAGGTGTTGGGGAGGGGAGGGACTGCGCCTTGGATGTTGTCTACAGCCCTCCCCTTGCCCCTCTATTTATAGGGGAAGGAGGAAGGGGGCCGGCCCCCTCTAGATGAGACCTAGAGGGGGGGGCGGCGGCCAAGGGGAGGGGGCTTGCCCCCCAAGCAAGGGGGCGCCCCCTTTAGGGTTTCCCCCCCCCCCAACCCTAGGCGCATGGGCCCAAGGGGGGATGCGGCCAGCCCATGCAGGGCTGGTTCCCCTTTCCTCTGCAGCCCATTAGGCCCTCCGAGAGAGGTGGCCCCTCCCGGTGGACCCCCGGAACCCCTCCGGTGGCCCCGGTACAATACCGATATGCCCCCGAACCTTTTCGGTGATCGTATGAGAACTTCCTACATATAAATCTTCACCTCCGGACCATTCCGGAACTCCTCGTGATGTCCGAGATCTCATCCGGGACTCCTAACAACATTCGGTAATCACATATAAGTCTTCCTAACAACCCTAGCGTCACCAAACCTTAAGTGTGTAGACCCTATGGGTTCGGGAGACATGCATACATGACCGAGATGACTCTCCGGTCAATAACCAATAGCGGGATCTGGATACCCATGTTGGCTCCCACATGCTCCACGATGATCTCATTGGATGGACCACGATGTCGAGGATTCAATCAATCCGTATACAATTCCCTTTGTCAATCGGTACGTTACTTGCCCGAGACTCGATCGTCGGTATCCCAATACCTTGTTCAGTCTCGTTATCGGCAAGTCACTTTACTTGTACCGTAATGCATGATCCCGTGATCAACCACTTGATCACTTTGAGCTCATTATGATGATGCATTACCGAGTGGGCCCAGAGATACCTCTCCGTCATACGGAGTAACAAATCCCAGTCTCGATTTATGCCAACCCAACAGACACTTTCAGAGATACCTGTAATGTACCTTTATAGTCACCCAGTTACGTTGTGACGTTTGGCACACCCAAGGCATTCCTATGGTATCCGGGAGTTGCACAATCTGATGGCCTAAGGAAATAATACTTGACTTCATAAAAGATACAGCAAACAAACTACACGATCTTTGAGCTAAGCTTAGGATTGGGTCTTGTCCATCACATCATTCTCCTAATGATGTGATCCCGTTATCAATGACATCTAATGTCCATAGTCAGGAAACCATGACTATCTTTTGATCAACAAGCTAGTCAACTAGAGGCTTACTAGGGACGTGTTGTGGTCTATGTATTCACACATGTATTATGATTTCCGGATAACACAATTATAGCATGAACAATAGACAATTATCATGAACAAAGAAATATAATAATAACCATTTTATTATTGCCTCTAGGGCATATTTCCAACAGTCTCCCACTTGCACTAGAGTCAATATTCTAGTTACATTGTGATGAATCGAACACCCATGCAGTTCTGGTGTTGATCATGTTTTGCTCTAGGGAGAGGTTTAGTCAACGGATCTGCTACATTCAGGTCCGTATGTACTTTACAAATCTCTATGTCTCCATTTTGAACACTTTCACGAATGGAGTTGAAGCAACGCTTGATATGCCTGGTCTTCCTGTGAAACCTGGGCTCCTTGGTCAGGGCAATAGCTCCAGTGTTGTCACATAAGAGAGTCATCGGGCCCGACGCATTGGGTATGACTCCTAGGTCAGTAATGAACTCCTTCACCCAGACTGCTTCTTGTGTTGCCTCCGAGGCTGCCATGTACTCCGCTTCACATGTAGATCCCGCCACAACGCTTTGCTTGCAACTACACCAGCTTACTGCCCCACCATTCAAAATATACACGTATCCGGTTTGTGACTTAGAGTCATCCAGATCTGTGTCGAAGCTAGCATCGACGTAACCCTTTACGACGAGCTCTTCGTCACCTCCATAAATGAGAAACATTTCCTTAGTCCTTTTCAGGTACTTCAGGATATTCTTAACCGCTGTCCAGTGTTCCATGTCGGGATTACTTTGGTACCTTCCTACCAAACTTACGGCAAGGTTTACATCAGGCCTGGTACACAGCATAGCATACATGATAGACCCTATGGCCGAGGCATAGGGGACGACACTCATCTTTTCTCTATCTTCTGTCGTGGTTGGGCATTGAGCCGTGCTCAATCTCGTACCTTCCAATATAGGCAAGAACCCCTTCTTTGACTGATCCATTTTGAACTTCTTCAATATCTTGTCAAGGTACGTACTCTGTGAAAGACCAATGAGCCGTCTCGATCTATCTCTATAGATCTTGATGCCTAATATATAAGCAGCTTCTCCAAGGTCCTTCATTGAAAAACACTTGTTCAAGTAGGCCTTTATGCTTTCCAAGAATTCTATATCATTTTCCATCAACAGTATGTCATCCACATACAATATGAGAAATGCTACAGAGCTCCCACTCACTTTCTTGTAAATGCAGGCTTCTCCATAAGTTTGCATAAACCCAAACGCTTTGATCATCTCATCAAAATGAATGTTCCAACTCCGAGATGCTTGCACTAGCCCATAAATCAAGCGTTGGAGCTTTCACACCTTGTCAGCATTCTTCGGATCGACAAAACCTTCCGGCTGCATCATATACAATTCTTCCTTAAGGAAACCATTAAGGAACGCCGTTTTGACGTCCATTTGCCATATCTCATAATCATAGAATGCAGCAATTGCTAGCATGATTCGGACAGACTTCAGCTTCGCTACGGGTGAGAAAGTCTCATCGTAGTCAACCCCTTGAACTTGTCGATAACCCTTAGCGACAAGCCGAGCTTTATAGATGGTCACATTACCATCCGCGTCTGTCTTCTTCTTAAAGATCCATTTATTTTCTATGGCTCGCCGATCATCGGGCAAGTCAGTCAAAGTCCATACTTCATTTTCATACATGGATCCTATCTCGGATTTCATGGCTTCCAGCCATTTGTCGGAATCCGGGCCCGCCATCGCTTCTTCATAGTTCGAAGGTTCACCGTTGTCTAACAACATGATTTCCAAGACAGGGTTGTCGTACCACTCTGGTGCGGAACGTGTCCTCGTGGACCTACGAAGTTCAGTAGCAACTTGATCTGAAGTTTCATGATCATCATCATCAACTTCCTCTCTAGTCAGTGCAGGCACCTCAGGAACATTTTCTTGAGCTGCGCCACTTACCGGTTCAAGAGTTAATACTTCATCAAGTTCTACTTTCCTCCCACTTATTTCTTTCGAGAGAAACTCTTTCTCTAGAAAGGACCCATTCTTGGCAACAAAGATCTTGCCTTCGGATCTAAGGTAGAAGGTATACCCAATAGTTTCTTTAGGGTATCCTATGAAGACGCATTTTTCCGATTTGGGTTCGAGCTTTTCAGGTTGAAGTTTCTTGACATAAGCATCACATCCCCAAACTTTTAGAAATGATAGCTTAGGTTTCTTCCCAAACCATAATTCATACGGTGTCATCTCAACGGATTTCGATGGAGCCCTATTTAAATTGTTCGCGGCAGTCTCTAAAGCATAACCCCAAAATGACAGCGGTAAATCGGTAAGAGACATCATAGATCGCACCATATCCAATAGAGTGTGATTACGACGTTCGGACACACAATTACGCTGAGGTGTTCCAGGCGGCATGAGTTGTGGAAGTATTCCACATTTTCTTAAGTGTGTGCCAAATTCGTGACTCAAGTATTCTCCCCCACGATCTGATCGCAAGAACTTGATTTTCTTGTCACGTTGATTCTCAACCTCACTCTGAAATTCCTTGAACTTTTCAAAGGTCTCAGACTTGTGTTTCATTAAGTAGACATACCCATATCTACTCAAGTCATCAGTGAGGGTGAGAACATAACGATAGCCACCGCGAGCCTCAACACTCATTGGACCGCATACATCAGTATGTATGATTTCCAATAAGTTGGTTGCTCGCTCCATTGTTCCTGAGAACGGAGTCTTGGTCATTTTACCCATGAGGCATGGTTCGCATGTGTCAAATGATTCGTAATCAAGAGACTCTAAAAGTCCATCTGCATGGAGCTTCTTCATGCGTTTGACACCTATGTGACCAAGGCGGCAGTGCCACAAGTATGTGGGACTATCATTATCAACCTTACATCTTTTGGTATTCACACTATGAATATGTGTAGCATTACGCTCGAGATTCATTAAGAATAAACCATTCACCATCGGAGCATGACCATAAAACATATCTCTCATATAAATAGAACAACCATTATTCTCGGATTTAAATGAGTAGCTATCTCGAATTAAACGAGATCCTAATACAATGTTCATGCTCAAAGCTGGCAGTAAATAACAATTATTGAGGTTTAAAACTAATCCCGTAGGTAAATGTAGAGGCAGCGTGCCGACGGCGATCACATCGACCTTGGAACCATTCCCGACGCGCATCGTCACCTCGTCCTTCGCCAGTCTCCGCTTATTCCGCAGCTCCTGCTTTGAGTTACAAATTTGAGCAACCGCAGCGGTATCAAATACCCAGGAGCTACTACGAGTACTGGTAAGGTACACATCAATTACATGTATATCACATATACCTTTAGTGTTGCCGGCCTTCTTGTCCGCTAAGTATTTGGGGCAGTTTCGCTTCCAGTGACCACTTCCCTTGCAATAAAAACACTCAGTCTCGGGCTTGGGTCCATTCTTTGGCTTCTTCCCGGTAGCTTGCTTGCCGGACACGGCGACTCCCTTGCCGTCCTTCTTGAAGTTCTTCTCACCCTTGCCTTTTTTGAACTTAGTGGTTTTATTCACCATCAACACTTGATGTTCCTTTTTGATTTCCACCTCTGCTGATTTCAGCATTGAATATACCTCAGGAATGGTTTTTTCCACCCCCTGCATATTCAAGTTCATCACAAAGCTCTTGTAGCTCAGTGGAAGCGACTGAAGGATTCTGTCAATGACCGCGTCATCCGGGAGATTAACTCCCAGCTGAGTCAAGCGGTTATGCAACCCAGACATTTTGAGTATGTGTTCACTGACAGAACTATTTTCCTCCATCTTAAAGCTGAAGAACTTGTCGGAGACTTCATATCTCTCGACCCGGGCATGAGATTGGAAAACCATTTTCAGCTCTTTGAACATCTCATATGCTCCGTGTCTCTCAAAACGCTTTTGGAGCCTCGGTTCTAAGCTGTAAAGCATGCCGCACTGAACGAGGGAGTAATCATCAGCACGTGACTGCCAAGCGTTCATAACGTCTTGATTCTCTGGGACAGGTGCGTCACCTAGCGGTGCTTCTAGGACATAATCTTTCTTGGCAGCTATAGACCACTCATCAAGGGTTCATGACCATAAAAGATATTACTCATATAAATAGAACAACCATTATTCTCTGATTTATATGAATAACCGTCTCGCATCAAACAAGATCCAGATATAATGTTCATGCTCAACGTTGGCAGCAAACAACAATTATTTAGGTCTAAAACTAATCCCGAAGGTAGATGTAGAGGTAGCGTGCCGACGACGATCACATCGTCCTTAGCCAATCTTCGCTTAATCCGTAGCCCCTGTTTTGAGTTGCTAATATTAGCAATAGAGGCAGTATCAAATACCCAGGCGCTACTACGAGCATTAGTAAGGTACACATCAATAACATGTATATCAAATATACCTTTCACTTTGCCATCCTTCTTCTCCGCCAAATACTTGGGGCAGTTCCGCTTCCAGTGACCAGTCCCTTTGCAGTAGAAGCACTCAGTCTCAGGCTAAGGTCCATACTTGGGTTTCTTCACTTGAGCAGCAACTGGCTTGCTGTTCTTCTTGAAGTTCCCCTTCTTCCCTTTACCCTTTTTCTTGAAACTTATGGTCTTGTGTTGACCATCAACACTTGATGCTCCTTCTTGATTTCTACCTCCGCAGCCTTTAGCATTGCGAAGAGCTCAGGAATCGTCTTATCTATCCCTTGCATATTATAGTTCATCACGAAGCTCTTGTAGCTTGGTGGCAGTGATTGAAGAACTCTGTCAATGACACTATCATCAGGAAGATTAACTCCCAGCTGAGTCAAGTGGTTATGGTACCCAGACATTCTGAGTATATTTTCACTGGCAGAACTATTCTCCTCCATTTTGCAGCTGTAGAACTTATTGGAGACTTCATATCTGTCAATCCGGGCATTTGCTTGAAATATTAACTTCAACTCCTGGAACATCTCATATTCTCCATGACGTTCAAAACGTCATTGAAGTCCCGGTTCTAAGCCGTAAAACATGGCACACTGAACTATCGAGCAGTCATCAGCTTTGCTCTACCAGGTGTTCACATCATCTGGCGTTGCTCCTGCAGCGGGTTTGTTACCTAGCGGTGCTTCCAGGACGTAATGCTTCTGTGCAGCAATGAGGATAATCCTCAAGTTACGGACCCAGTCCGTGTAGTTGCTACCATCATCTTTCAACTTAGCTTTCTCTAGGAACACATTAAAATTCAATGGAACAACAACACGGGCCATCTATCTACAACAACATAGACATGCAAAATACTATCAGGTACTAAGTTCATGATAAATTAAAGTTCAATTAATCAAATTACTTAAGTACCCCCACTTAGATAGACATCCCTCTAGTCATCTAAATGATCACGTGATCCAAATCAACTAAATCATGTCCGATCATCACGTGAGATGGAGTAGTTTTCAATGGTGAACATCACTATGTTAATCATATCTACTATATGATTCACGCTCGACCTTTCGGTCTCAGTGTTCCGAGGCCATATCTGCATATGCTAGGCTCGTCAAGTTTAACCCGAGTATTCTACGTGTGCAAAACTGGCTTGCGCCATTGTATGTGAATGTAGAGCTTATCACACCCGATCATCACGTGATGTCTCGGCACGACGAACTGTAGCAAAGGTGCATACTCAGGGAGAACACTTATACCTTGAAATTTAGTGAGAGATCATCTTATAATGCTACCGCCGAACTAAGCAAAATAAGATGCATAAAGGATAAACATCACATGCAATCAATATAAGTGATATGATATGGCCATCATCATCTTGTGCCTTTGATCTCCATCTCCAAAGCACCGTCATGATCACCATCGTCACCGGCTTGACACCTTGATCTTCATCGAAGCATCGTTGTCATCTCGCCAACTATTGCTTCTACGACTATCGCTACCGCTTAGTGATAAAGTAAAACAATTACATGGAGATTGCATTTCATACAATAAAGCGACAACCATATGGCTCCTGCCAGTTGCCGATAACTGTGTTACAAAACATGATCATCTCATACAATAAAATTTAGCATCATGTCTTGACCATATCACATCACAACATGCCCTGCAAAAACAAGTTAGACGTCCTCTACTTTATTGTTGCAAGTTTTACGTGGCTGCTACGGGCTGAGCAAGAACCGTTCTTACCTACGCATCAAAAACCATAATGCGGTATAGTGATTGCTTTTTGATCTTCAGAAAGAACCTTGTTCATTGAATCCGATTCAACTAAAGTTGAAGAAACTGACACCCACCAGCCACTTGTGTGCGAAGCACGTCGGTAGAACCAGTCTCGCGTAAGCGTACGCGTAATGTCGGTCTTGGCCGCTTCATCCAACAATACCGCTGAATCAAGAATCAACTAGTGACGGCAAGAAATATGTATATACCCACGCCCACAACTCCTTTGTGTTCTACTCGTGCATATAACATCTATGCATAGACCTGGCTCGGATGCCACTATTGGGGAACACAGTAATTTCATAATTTTCCTACGCAGATGCAAGATCTATCATGGTGATGCATAGCAACGAGAGGGGAAGAGTATTGTCCACGTACCCTCGTAGACCGTAAGTGGAAGCGTGATGATAACGCGGTTGATGTAGTCGTACGTCTTCACGATCCGACCGATCCTAGTACCGAAAGTACGGCACCTCCGCGATCTGCACACGTTCGGCTCGGTGACGTCCCACGATCTGAGTGTCGAGGGAGAGCTTCGTCAGCACGACGGTGTGATGACGGTGATGATGAAGCTACCAGCGCAGGGCTTCGCGTAAGCACTATGACGATATGAACGAGGTGGATTATGATGGAGGGGGGCACTGCACACGGCTAAGAGATCAATGATCAACTTGTGTGTTCTAGGGTGCCCCTGCCCCGTATATAAAGGAGCAAGGGGGGAGGCCGGCCGGCCCTTGGGGCGCGCCAGGAGAGGAGGAGTCCTCCTCCTAGTAGGAGTAGGACTCCCCTTTTCCTAGTCCTACTAGGAGGGGAAAGGAAGGAGGAGAGGGAGAAGGAAAGGGGGGCGCCGCCCCCCTTCCCTAGTCCAATTCAGACTAGAGGGGGAGGGGGCGCGCGGCCTGCCCTGGCCGGCCCTCTCTCTCTTCACTAAGGCCCATGTGGCCCATTAGCCCCCCCGGGTGGGGGGGGGGGTTCTGATAACCCTCCGGCACTCCGGTTTTCTCCGAAATCACCCAGAGCACTTTCAGTGTCCGAATATAGCCGTCCAATATATCGATCCTCATGTCTCGACCATTTCGAGACTTCTCGTCATGTACGTGATCATATCCGGGACTCCGAACTACCTTCGGTACATCAAAACACATAAACTCATAATACCGATCGTCACCGAACGTTAAGCGTGCGGACCCTACGGGTTCGAGAACTATGTAGACATGACCGAGACTCATCTCCGGTCAATAACCAATAGCGGAACCTGGATGTTCATATTGGTTCCTACATATTCTACGAAGATCTTCATCGGTCAAACCGCACAACAACATACGTTGTTCCCTTTGTCATCGGTCTGTTACTTGCCCGAGATTTGATCGTCGGTTGGGACCTCCAACGAGAGGATTATTTCATGGGAGGCGGCGGGGCCTCGAGTGCCAAATGGGCCGATCTGTGTCTCATGTCCTACTCTTCCTCACCTGTAAACGCACCTTTTCTTCACGGGTCTTATCCTCGCCGGACCTAGACACGACCAACGGCGGTGGGAAACAACAAGAACTTGGAGGATGGGCGCCACCGTAGGTTTAGAGTAAGGTCCAGTTGCTTTTTTAGTGATATGTCATAAATGTAATAAATGTGTTTCGGTTTAGATGAAAATAATTGAATTGCATGTAATTCATCCGGTTTGTTGAAATAAAATGTAAGTGGGTTTGGTTGGATGGCTAGCTTCAAGTCTCTCCCAAGGCGAGCGGTGGCCCCACGCCAAGCGAGGAACATGCGCACAGTGGTGGAGCGGGACAATTCCGGGCCTTGGCCCCACCTTTATAGAGAAATTTTTGCCAGATATGCTTATCCTTTTGGTAATTGCTCTACTAATCCCTCCGACGACTCTAATCACCTTAGCTTTTTTATATGTCATGCACTCATTTGCCCACGCTCCGCGCAAAAGCGTGAACCACGGAACCGTCGGGACGCCAGAGCTGACACCGGAAACTAGCTGGACAGCAGTTCGAAACGTGCATCGAGCCAAAACCAACCATCAAGGCCGAGAAAGCCGTGCCGCTTTCCCACTGACCTCCTTGGCCCGCAAAAACGATCGATGGTACTACTGGGAGAAAACCGATCACCCGTCCGTCCAAGTCTCCAAGTCCAGCCTGCCGCGCCATCGCTGCCCAGTGGACGGACTGAACAGAAAACAGGACACGGGCAGAAAGGCGTGAGCTAACCGGAAAGCGACCTCGCGGAGCGACAGCGCATGGGGCTATCTCTAGCTAGGCGCTCGCGTTCGGTTGCGAGAATCTGCGGCGAGTCACGGAAAGGCACGCGGAGCACCACTGTCTGTCCCGGCGGCATCCGAAGCGAACCCGAGCCCAGCCGCCCCAGCCGCCCGAGCAGAGCGAGCGACCCCAATTCCGTCTTATCTCAAGGGGATCGAAGGGAGGGCGAAAATGGAGAACCCACCAACCCAACCAAGTTGCGCCCCGCCTGCCTGAAATGGATTCACCAGTCGCAGCCGCGGTCCATTTCGGCGTCTGGGGGAGTCAACCGCTCGGGTCGTCCACCCACGCCTCCGCCTCCGCCTCCACCTCCACATCCACCTCCACTCGCGCACTGGCGGCGGCGGCGGTTGCGCAGGCTGACTGCTTCCTTCGGAAGGAATCCTTCCCCAGGTGCGCTGCGGCGGCTGGCCAGGCTGATTGGTAGCCGCCCCTCTCCCCGTGCGTGCGTGTATGCTTGCTAGCCGAGCGAGCGAGCGAGCGAGCGAACGAAGAGAGCGCCTCACTTCCCGGGCGAACGGCCAGAGTCCTTCCCGAGCGTGACAGCTAGGGTTCCTAGCCGCCGCCGGCCCGCCGCCGCGGCGCGCCCAGCCGCTAGTACAGGAGCTACGCCGGCGACCAGTCAGTAGGCAGGTAGCCACAACTCCTTCGTCCTTCCTCCCTCTCCCCTCACCCCCCTGCCCCCTTCCTCTTGCATCGTCTGTTTGTTCAATTTTTGTCCTGATTTCTGTATTGGATGAGCACTTGCTGTAGATTTGATGTTGTGAGAGCATAATTTTGATTATTCCTTGATGAGTACTGGATGCATGATTTTCCAGTGCATGTTCAAGTTTATATGTGACAGGATTTTGCTTGATCAGGTGTTTGTGATAATGCTTCTAGGGGCAAATGTTTACAAATTGTATGTGCAGTACTCGAATTAATGTCTTCAAGGCAAGCGAAGATTGATTTGTACTGGTTTATGTTGTAGCCAACCATCTTCTCTGACGATAGTGTACTTGAAATACCTATGTTTTTGTTTTTCTTTTATCGTGTGCTCCACACTGATCTGATTTTGTTTAACCAGGTAGCCAATGGATTGCTGCTACTATTATTAATCTGTGCATATTTTCTAGCTGGGCAACTTCTCATAAGGAAGTCAATTGGTACTACAGTGACAATAAAGGAAAGATGGGGCTGATCGGCATCATTATGACTTTGACATTTCTGCTCTCGTTTGCAGCGTCTGATCGCCAAGGTCCGCTTGCATGTCTATCATCTGTATAGTCATTCCATCCTTTTGGAGCACATTCACAATCATGGATTAGATTAATTAAGCAACATATATTCTTATGATCAACAATGAAATATCATTTGTTTCCTTAGGTGATGCATTATATGATATGAAGCTGAAGCTGAACGCTACTGGCACACAGCTTACAGACTGGAATCAAAATCAAGTTAACCCTTGCACTTGGAATTCTGTTATTTGTGACAGTAACAATAATGTTGTGCAAGTGTAAGTTGCCATTCTGGATCTCTCGCCACTTTGCTTACTTTGTGTACTGCCAATATTTTCCCATAGATCATGTAGCTAGAAGCTGGGATTATTTCGTTTGCATTCCATATCCATTTCTGGTTAGCTCTTACGATTTGTGCAAACAAGTCCAAGTATTATTTGAGGTGCATCTGCTTTTGAAACAGAGGCAAAAGATTCGCCTCATCCACTAATTAAGAAGAGAAGACAAGGTTTGGAACATAAGAGGAACCACTACTCCCGGCAATAAATTACTCAAATGCTTCGACCCCGCGAAAACCCAAAGCTTTGCTAAAGTTTGCCAAAATAATTAGTGGCGGCATAGATTTCTTTCGGAATACTCAAGCATTTCTGTCATTCCAGATGGCTCGATTGGTGAACATTATGAGGGATACCATCGCCTTGCTTCATGTAGCTGTGTTGATCCACCAACTTCCGGTAGAATGATGAGTCGCTTATTGGGAGGGGTCGATGTCTGCGAGTCCTAACCAATCCTTGAGCATCCGCCAAAACCTCAATGTGAATCGATATTTGAAGAAGAGGTGAGCGGCAGACTCATACTCACGCTTGCACAAAGGGCAAAGGCCGCAATTTTTCCAACGGCGCCGCTCCAAGTGGTCGGCCGTCCACACCCTATTTTGGATAGCAAGCCATGCAAAAAAAAAGACCTTTGGGGGAGCCTACACTTTCCGAATGATCTTGTTCATTGGAGTGAGGATAACTCCCAAGAATTAAGCCTTTTATGCCTCCGCCGCCGAAGTATTCCCTGTTAGAAGAGAACTTCCAATGGATGGAGTTGTCAACATCCTAGTTCAAAGGAACTTGAGCAAGATGAGACCAAAGCTCGACGAATTCGGGACGTGGTTCCAAGAAAGACCACGGGGAGTCTTTTGGCTCATGCCAATCACTTTTAAGATGAGCGGGGCGATGTCTTTTGGCTTGTGCCATGCAACCACGGGGAGTCCCACCTTGCACTTCCCGCCCGTCACCTTATTGGTCCTCGACCAAAGAAATGCTCTCTCAACCTTGTTAATACTTTTGAGGATGGGTGGGGGGATGACAAGTGGCGTAAGGTGGCGATCGTTTGTGAGTTGAGGATCGATTTCACGAGCACCCCATGACCAGCCGAAGTGATGTTCATGCCCTCCCGAGGAACGAGCTTCACCGCGATTTTGTCCTCGAGGTGTTGAAAGTCTATCCGCCTGCGCTGCCACACCGAGAGCGGCAGGCCTAGATATCTCAATTGGAAAGAAGTGCGTATGGCAGGCAGCCCCTCGAGGATGTTCTCCAAGTCCAAGTACCCACACCAGATAGGCACAACCGAGCTCTTGTGGAAGTTTGATTGCAGCCACGTCACCTCACCAAACCCATGTAGAGTACAAGCAAGGTTTTGGATATCTTCCTTTATTGGTGCCATGAAAACAGCTGTCATCCGGGTATAGGGATGTCCTGAAGATGGTGCCACGTCCCCAGATTTTAAGGAGGAGGCAAAGCCTCATGGCCAAGTCGAGAATTTGTTGCAGCGGATCGATGGTAATGACGAAGCAGCGGCGATTACGGATCTCCTTGTCTAAGACCCTGGCCATGCGTAATCGAAGTGCCCGACACCCAATTGAGAAGGACCCTCGATAAAGAAGTTCCAAGGAGGACGGCAATCCAATCCTGAAATCTGCTAGGGAAGCCCCTCCGCTGAAGAATGTCAACTATATAGTCCCAACGCACCGAGTCAAAAGCCTTCCGGATGTCGAGCTTGAAAAGGAGGGATGGAGTTTTGTTTTGTTAAGATGTTGGGCCAGGTTCCTAACATACATAAAGGTTTCTAACATACTTGTTATGAAACTACTCCAGTATTTTGGTACTACAAGTACTCTATTTCGGTACAGAGGTAGTATGTGACAGACACATATATACCTCCACTTTCTATAAATGCATTGTAACACTTGCTAAGCCTCCATATGGTTCTGTTTACCGTGTTATTCATATTTCTTACTAAGACATTCAGTTTTATCATGAGTTAACCCGATACCCTCCTGCAGAACATTGGCTTCTATGGGGTTCACTGGAGTTCTGTCGCCAAGAATTGGAGACCTCGAGCATTTGAATGTTCTGTAAGTGTACTCGTCTAGAGCAATAGAATATCTTTTAGATGTTAAGTGGTTGTTGTGATAGAATAGCTACTGTATCTTACTCTTTTATTTTGCTGAAAAGACCACTCTATGTCTCTACCTTATGATTCTATAGGAACAGGTGTGAGAAATGCTGACTATATTTCTATGCTTGCTAGATGAAGTGATGGTCGTATTGTGTCATGTGATCACGTTCTCCAACTTTTGTTAATCTTTGTGGTGCATGACATTGCAGGTCCTTACCTGGTAACAAGATTACCGGTACCATACCAGAGCAGCTTGGGAACCTATCTAGTTTGACAAGCTTAGATTTGGAAGAAAATCTGCTGGTTGGAGAAATCCCAGCTTCTCTTGGCCATCTTTCGAAGCTCCAACTCTTGTATGTATCAGAATTGTTACTACTTAATGTCATGAACATCAGTAATTTAACATTCCCTGATTCCCATTCACCTTTTGTTCTGTAACCAGGATACTAAGTCAAAACAGACTAAGTGGAACTGTTCCTGATACACTGGCAACCATCTCAAGCTTGACAGACATGTAAGCAGCAAACTAGTAATATTAATATTCGTGATTTCTGTCCACAAGAGCTTATATCTATTTTTCTTAATCTCCTATCATATACAACTAATTTCTTTCTTATGATGACAGTCGGTTGGCCTACAATAATCTCTCCGGTCCAATACCTGCTCAACTATTTCAAGTTGCACGTTACAAGTAATGGGAGTCATTATAACATTTAATTCTATGTGTGTTAATTAGAAGGTCTAACAAAGGTTCATTTCTTTCACAGCTTTTCTGGCAATAACTTGACTTGTGGAGCAAACTTCGCTCATCCTTGTGCATCAAGTTCGCCTTACCAAGGTAACCAGCCATATTTTCTTTTGTTTTTTCCCTGGGTCATATTTTTCTGTTCTGCATTGTACACTTGTCAGATAGCACAAAACGTAGAGTGTTGATTTGACGTCTGTAAAATGATTTTGAGGCATATGCTAATTTTATCACTCTTTAATAGGTTCATCCCATGGTTCGACAATAGGCATTGTCCTTGGAACAGTTGGTGGAGTGATAGGGCTGCTCATCATAGGGGCTCTATTTATTATCTGTAATGGAAGGAGAAAAGGTCATCTGCGTGAAGTTTTTGTGGATGTATCAGGTAGTGTATATGGCGCTTTGTTTGTCTTCATAGTTTTTTCCCCTGTAGTCTTGTTCATTAGCTTATCGAAACAAAGATGTGGTTTACTGGTTTATGTATGCATACACAGATTTTTTGTTACTGAACCACATGTAACAGTGTTTCTGGCTATATGGAAATAGTTAGTGTCCAGCATCTTTTGCGACTTCTCTGTAGCACCATCTGTGTTTTTGAGGCACAATGTCCAGCTTACAAATTTGAAGTTTTCATGTGTTGCATTGCATTGAACTGACCAATCATATGTAGCTGAATGCATTCCTCGTATGCAGAGGCCGAGATTTTTCTTTCATTTAACTAACAGATCTGATAACTTCCACAGGTGAGGATGACCGAAGAATTGCATTTGGGCAGTTGAAAAGGTTTGCATGGCGAGAATTACAACTCGCTACTGATAACTTCAGTGAGAAAAATGTTCTTGGACAAGGGGGCTTTGGAAAAGTATATAAAGGAGCACTTCCAGATGGCACTAAGATAGCCGTAAAGCGGTTAACTGATTATGAAAGTCCTGGTGGGGAGGCTGCCTTCCTGCGTGAAGTTGAGCTGATTAGTGTTGCAGTTCACCGGAATCTTTTAAGATTGATTGGGTTCTGTACAACACAAACAGAACGTCTACTTGTTTATCCTTTCATGCAGAATCTTAGCGTAGCCTACCGTTTGCGAGGTACTTTCTTTCTTCTTAACCAATCGACCAGCTGATTCATCTCCTGCAATCCTACGGTTGTGCTACTCTATGAAGTTTCTCAGATCCTTCATCAATGTGCTTAAAGATTCTGTAACTGGTCTTGGACCTTCATTTAGGCTTAGTAACTTCAATTCTAATGTACTTCTAAAAATTTAGATAGCTTCCTGTTGGAATCTTTATATTTCATATGCTCATTTTGCTTTACCAATGCAAGATGCCAGCATGCATAGACTTGTTTCTAGTAAGTCGTAAAATGATCTAGACAGTTACTTGGTAGGCAGTATAAATCCTGAGTAAAGAACAGATAGACCAAAATGCAATATCAAATAATCTTCCGAGATATACCATCCAGGTAAGTGATGAAAGAAAGGAAAAAGGGCCAGTCAGTAAAATCCAACATCCAGTGTTTATTAAATGATTATAGTGAGTGAAATGCAATTTGCTTCTACATCCAGAACATGATTTTTCTTAAATGTTTTTCTAGTCTGCTTCGTTTTTGTTGTGGACATTCATTACCTTTCAGTTTACAATGACTAAATCTATTTGTTAGTTTTTCTGTTTTCTTTCCATCTGTATACTTTTCTCTTATGTGCTCCTTGTGTTGAAATGTTGAATGGTGCAGAATTTAAACCTGGGGAACCAATATTAGATTGGAATGCAAGGAAACGAGTGGCTATAGGCACAGCGCGCGGACTGGAGTACCTGCACGAGCACTGCAATCCTAAGATCATACACCGTGATGTCAAGGCCGCGAATGTCTTGCTTGATGAAGGTTTCGAACCAGTTGTCGGCGACTTTGGCTTGGCAAAGTTGGTGGATGTACAGAAGACATCTGTGACCACTCAAGTCCGAGGGACTATGGGTCACATTGCACCAGAATATCTGTCCACAGGGAAGTCATCTGAGAGAACTGATGTTTTCGGCTATGGTATAATGCTTCTTGAAGTGGTCACCGGGCAGCGTGCCATTGACTTTTCACGTCTGGAGGAAGAAGATGACGTGTTGTTACTTGATCATGTAAGTCAACTCCACTTCCCACCCCGTCTAAACTTGATTGATTCAAGCTGCTACTGAGTAAGCTTTGTGTATGAAGAACTCTATGGACAACAACTTAAGAGACTCGCACTTGTTGAACAAAAAGACATGCATTCTGCTACACTAGTTAAGATAAATCCTGAACGCCGAAGCATGTGATCCAAAGCATAATGCTGGTGCCACAAATGTGCAGGTGAAGAAGCTGCAAAGAGAGGGGAATCTAGACGCCATCGTGGACCGAAATCTGAACAACAGCTTCGACAGGCAGGAGGTGGAGATGATGATGCAGATCGCGCTGCTGTGCACCCAGGGGTCGCCTGAGGACCGGCCCTCCATGTCGGAGGTGGTAAGGATGCTGGAAGGGGAAGGCCTGGCGGAGCGGTGGGAGGAGTGGCAGCAGGTGGAGGTGACGAGGAGGGAGGACTACGAGCGGATGCAGCAGCGGTTCGACTGGGGCGAGGACTCCATCTACAACCAGGACGCCATCGAACTGTCCGCCGGCAGATAACCGGCGTCAGACTGCTCACTGTAGGTAATAATGGTCATATTCTTCGTAGAAGAACTAGTCGGAGTCTTGTATATTGTGATATTGTCGTAAGTCAATGTTGCTGACTGTATATTCGCGCTGCCTCCATGAAACCTTGGTTTTTGTCGCCGGGGGCGTTGGCTCTGGACTGGGCAGGCGAAAAAAGTAGATATGAACGTGCTGTCGCTGGGGCCTGGGGTGGCTTGAAATGAAAGTTGAAACATTTATATACACCATACGCTTGGCGAAGCCGAGCCGTACTGTTGAGTGCAGCACGTGCTTAGTGTATGTAAATCGATTTGTTTTGCATAGCCATTTGCCTACCCTTCATGCGTGGCTCCATATGGAGTTGGTTCTGCTGCCGCGCATCTTGCTTTGCTCCAGGACAGTGCACACCTACGGGCTACAGCAGCACTAATTTTTGTACTGGGTAACCAAGATGATGGGATGCAGCTGTGGCTATCTTTGGTGAGTGTGTTGATATTAGTTCAATCATGGGAAGGGTCAAATTTAAACATTGTTGTTGTTCGGTTAATAAAGCGGCGCATGTGCCTAATTACAGTTTTTAAATAATTTTTCTAGTGTTTGGACAAATGAGCCACGAGATTATCTGGTTATTGTAAGTTCATAGATGATGTATCTTTACCGTGTGATTAATAAAGCTAGCCATGATGCCCTTAAAAAAATCTTGATCACACTACTGCTGGCGGCTAAATTTCGTGTTTTGACCCTTTTTTCAAACCTATTCGAGATCTGACCCTAGTTTGAATTTTTTTCTAGATTTGACCATTTTGCTACCTCTAGGGACCATGACGGTAGGGTATAACAGCCAACCGCCAAGGACCCTGGCGGTAGGGTTGCATGCCCTACCGCCAAAAACCTCATAAGTATTGAACACAGTGCGTGCTCGTGCCTACCGTCAGGCTACCGCCAACCCGTTTGGTGGTAACGATGTTTTCAACTGTCAAAGTCCCTGGCGGTAGGCTGTTAGACCCTACCGCCATGGACTCTGACGGTAGCAAAATGGTCAGATTTTGAAATTTTTTCAATCTAGGATCAGATCTCGAATAGGTTTTAGAAAAGGGTCAAAACACGAAATTTTGCCACTGCCGGCACTAGAGGAAAGCACTCCACCCACCATGTAGGTAAATCTGAGAATGGGTGGGTAACCAAACCAAACCTGAACTGAACCCATGTGATGACGTTTTGGAAACTGAACCAAACTAACACCACGTAATTGGCATTGGCACCCAGCCCAAACCAAACCACATGACAAATTCCCCAAAACCAAACTAACCCGTTCTAGGAACTATGGTTTTAGCCTATGATTCTATATCAGTTCCCCACCCATACATGTACAACTCAATATATGTACGATCCTGCACTTGACTGCTAAAACATAGCACCAGCTTAATAACATGTACAGACATTGCACTTGACAGCTTACATATTCTGCACTACCAACACCTAAATTGATGAACACTTG
Organism: Triticum aestivum; assembly: GCF_018294505.1. Lineage (NCBI taxonomy): Eukaryota > Viridiplantae > Streptophyta > Magnoliopsida > Poales > Poaceae > Triticum > Triticum aestivum. The sequence goes on along the minus strand of NC_057800.1, from coordinate 549,569,966 downwards.
ACAGTTTCATAACATGAACACTTGACAGCTTCATAACATGTACAAAACACAGATTCTGAAGCACAAATATTACACTTGACAGCATACACATTCTGCACTACCAGCACTTGAAGTACATAGGTAATAACAAACGAAGCTGAATTAAGGCCGATAATGGATTCCAAGCCGGGATTGCGTTACGCTGTCTGCCGATGATGGATGTCACCGAGTTCTCATGGCGGTAGTAGTCAACCTGTACCTTGATCTGAAAGACACAATTTTTAGAACTATGAGTCTGGAACACTAGTTGCTCATGCCATGCTCCAGCTTCTCCCAGGTTTATGTAATTTTTGGCAACATATTACATATGGCTGCTTTACACTATGTAAAGTAGGTGCGTATGACAAAGTGAATAACCTGGAATATACAAGAGCATGGATGTGATTCTTTAGCCTTTTCTAGTAAAATAAAGAAAGGACACCAAAGAGGTGCCACTAACTTGTGCAACATCAGAAAAAGGTAGACTTATAAACATAACAATTTGCTTGTCCCGTTACAAAATGTCAACTTGTGCATTCTAGTATTTTATTGATGATCAGGATGTTCTAAAGAGCCAACTTGGCCACCAACTTCAAAACTTCACTAGCCATTGCATATGTATATACAGGACTATATTTTTACCTTTCATTGGTTCCAAACTTTTAGCCGCGTCCTTACTGTCCATCTCCTGCAAATAAAACAAAATATTAATTTAAAGGCATATCAACACTTCTATATTACTTCTATACTGTAGGCTTTATATATCCCATTCTACACAAGTAGTAGAACCAAAATGTAAGCGGTTAACTCACCCTCCTTTGGTTTGAACAACCAATCTTTAGCACAAACAAGCACTTCTAGCATATCAGGGTTCAAAGAGCTTCTCTTGTCGCCTAGTATCCTCTTACCACAACTGAAGGCTGATTCAGATGCCACTATGCTCAAAGGAATTGCAAGAAAGTCACGGGCCACAAATGCCAATATAGGAAACTTTTCGCCATGCCTCTTCCACCAACCCAAGACATCAAAGTCATCATCGACCTTCTCGGATGCTTCTTCCAAGTATGCATCAAGCTCAGATTTGTGTACACGTGACCTCCGACAAGACTTCTGCTGGGCAAACTCTTCTTCCAACTTCCTTTTCCCTGCAACAGGTGATCCAATAATGGTATTGCCTTGACTAGAAGGTGTCGAGTGTGCAGTGCTTGTTGCTGCAAGTAGCTCATATTCCTTGACATACTTTCTCACCCATTCTAAAGCAATCTCCACTTGTTTTGTAATTTGCTCCCCGTCGGTAGACAACTTGCAATAGAAGAAATCCAAGTAATCTTCTTTCCTCCTTGGATCCAGGAATGTAGCATTGACAAGTGCATGGTTAAACTCAATGCCCTTGCTTTTTCTACGACGGTTAGGATCTGCATTCTCCTTCTCCTCGGGATCCCAATATTTATCAAGCTTCGTTTGCATCACTGCCGCCAATTCCTTCAACACATCAGAGGTCTGCCAACCCGGATCTTTCAATGCATGGCGAATAGAAAGCACAACTGGCAGAAACTTATGTGAAGTTGGCTTCCTATGAGCTGAAACGATCAAAGTAAGCTCTTCAAAAGCTTTTAGAAACTCACAAATAGCTTTTGCCTTCTCCCATTCCTCCTCACTTGGAGAATCTATCATCTTTCTGTTGGCATAACTAGTGAGAACAGATTTGTACGTCAATGCTTCTACAAGTATTTTCCAGGTTGAGTTCCATCTGGTTGGTGTATCAACAGAGATGCCTTTCTTTGCACGTAGACCCATCCCACTTGCAATTGTATTGAAATCTTGAAGTCTTGAAGGAGAAGAGTCAATATACTTCACCAGCTCACGTATCATGTCAATAGCTTCATGGATTATTTTCATTCCATCCTGAACCAAGATATTAAGAATGTGCGCACAACACCTGACATGCAAATGTTGACCTTCAAGGAGCAGCTCATGTTTGTGATATTTTATTAACTCCTCACATGCATTAGTATTATTGCTGGCATTATCTAGTGTCAAAGTGAATAATTTTCCTCTTATGCCCCATTCTGTTAAGCAACGAACTATTTCTTCCTCTATCGCATAGCATGTGTGGGGATACTTCACTTCTGCGAAACTTATGGTCTTCTTCTTGTAGTTGAATTCTGCATCGATATAATGGGCGGTGATGCACATGTATCCCAAGTCCTGTGATGATGTCCACATGTCAGATGTTAAGCAAATGCGAGAATCCAAATTTTGTAGCTCTACTTCGATATCTTTCTTCATTCCCTTATACATCTTCACTGCATCATCACAAATTGTGTGACGACCCTTGATTTGAAACGCTGGCTGCATTGAGTCAATCCATGGCTGAAGGTGGGGATCTTCAAACTTAAGAAAGGGGATCTCAGCATGGACGCAATACTTGACCATGCGTTCACGACAAACTTTTTCATCAAACACAAACAGACCTTCAGATGTTTTTTTCATGGTCAACAAAAACCTCTTCCTGCAAGCATCCTGAATTGATCGGCAAGCCTCTGCAATATGGGTCCTCAAACTGCTTGTCCCAAACTTGGTGTGAAGTTGCACTCCACAGTATTTGCACACATCCTTGAGATCACCATCTACGAGAACCAGATCTACTTCATAATGCTCCCATACCTTGGACCTTCTAGCATGTGGTACTTGACTTGTACCTCACCCATGGAATCAGCACTCTCCGAACCCTCTGATGTAGACATGCCTCAAATTTTATAGCACACTGCATTGGGAAAAATATGTGTGAAAGTGCAACTATCCTGGGTGGTTTTGGTAATTCCTAACAACATATAGCTCATGAAGCTAACATTATTCCAAGATTAATATTTCAGGAAAAGCTCAATGAATGGCATGGCATGGATAAGGAAAGTGGATCCCTCAAAATTCTAAGGACAAAAAGTTTGGCTCAAGCTTGAAGCTCAAGACTCTACATTTTATATTTTAGTGATCCAAGATCACATTGAGTCTATAGGAAAAGCCAATACTATCAAGGAGGGATGAGGTGTTGCTTAATGGCTTGCTTGCTCAAAGTGCTTAGTGATATGCTCCAAAACCCTCAACTACCTTCCCACATCCACATATGACCTAAACCAAAAGTCAAACTCGGCCCCACCGATTCTTTCTATCCGGCGCCACCGAGTTTCAAATGTCATAGCCACTGCCACAAACCCTAGGCAAATCGGTCTCACCGATAGGGATCTCGGTCTCACCGAGATGGGATTGTAATCTCTCTGTTTCCCTTCGTAACGTTTCGGTCTTACCGAGATGAGCGATCGGTCCCACCGAGATTGCAATGTAAACTCTCTGTTTCCCTTTTGTAACACTTTGGTCTCACCGCGATGAGCGAATTGGTCCCACCGAGTTTACCTGACCAACTCTCTGGTTAGCTTATTACCAAAATCGGTCCCACCGAGTTTGTGTAATCGGTCACACCGAGATTAGTTATGCCCTAACCCTAACCATATTGGTCCTACCGAGTTGCATCTCAGTCCCACCAAAAATCCTAACGGTCACTAGGTTTGCTGAATCGGTCCGACCGAGTTTAACCATTCGGTCCCACCGAGTTTGGCAAATTGTGTGTAACGGTTAGATTCTGTGTGGAGGCTATATATACCCCTCCACCCACTCTTCATTCATGGAGAAGGCCATCAGAACATACCTACACTTCCAATACACATTTTCTGAGAGAGAACCACCTACACTTGTGTTGAGGTCAAGATATTCCATTCCAACCATATGAATCTTAATCTCTAGCCTTCCCTAAGTTGCTTTCCACTCAAATCTTCTTTCCACCAAATACAAATCTTGTGAGAGAGAGTTGAGTGTTGGGGAGACTATCATTTGAAGCACAAGAGCAAGGAGTTCATCATCAACACACCATTTGTTACTTCTTGGAGAGTGGTGTCTCCTAGATTGGCTAGGTGTCACTTGGGAGCCTCCGACAAGATTGTGGAGTTGAACCAAGGAGTTTGTAAGGGCAAGGAGATCGCCTACTTCGTGAAGATCTACCGCTAGTGAGGCAAGTCCTTCGTAGGCGACGACCGTGATGGAATATACAAGGTTGCTTCTTCGTGGACCCTTCATGGGTGGAGCCCTCCGTGGACTCGCGCAACCGTTACCCTCCGTGGGTTGAAGTCTCCATCAACATGGATGTACGATAGCACCACCTATCGGAACCACGACAAAAACATCCGTGTCTCCAATTGCGTTTGAATCCTCCAAACCCTTCCCTTTACATTCTTGCAAGTTGCATGCTTTACTTTCCGCTGCTCATATACTCTATTGCATGCTTGCTTGAATTGTGTGGAGATTGCTTGACTTGTGCTAAGATAGCTAAAATCTGCCAAGAACTAAAATTGGGAAAAGGCTAGATTTTTATTTGGTCAAGTAGTCTAATCACCCCCCTCTAGACATACTTTCGATCCTACAAGTGGTATCAGTGCTTTGGTCTCCATTTGCTTTGATTTCCATAGCTTTTGGCGGTCATAGCCTTGGTTTCACAACCTAGGAGAGTATGGCGTCTAGCGAGGGAAATTATCACTGTAGAGGTCCTTACTTTGATGGTACAAATTTTGCTAGTTGGAAGCATAAGATGAAAATGCATATTCTTGGACATAACCCCGCTGTTTGGGCTATTGTGTGTATTGGCTTGCAAGGTGAATTCTTTGATGGGAAAGAACCGAACCGTGAAGCTACCGCGAAAGAGTTGAAAATGCTGCAATACAACACTCAAGCTTGTGATATCCTCTTCAACGGATTGTGCCCCGAAGAATTCAACAAAATCAGCCGTCTTGAGAATGCAAAGGAAATTTGGGATACTTTGATTGATATGCACGAAGGTACCGACTCCGTCAAGGAATCCAAATTGGATGTGCTTCAAAGTCAACTTAACAAGTTCAAAATGAAGGATGGTGAAGGTGTCGCTAAAATGTACTCTAGGCTTGCTCTTATCACAAATGAGATTGCCAGCTTAGGGAGTGAAGAGATGACCGATAGATTCATCATCAAGAGGATCCTAAGAGCCTTAGATGGAAAATATGATACCGTGTGCACATTGATCCAGATGATGCCCAATTACAAAGATCTCAAGCCAACGGAAGTCATCGGAAGAATTGTTGCTCATGAGATGTCACTCAAGGATAAAGAGGAACTTCACAACAAATCAAGTGGTGCTTACAAAGCCTCATGTGAAGCCCCCACATCATCGAGTGAGAAACAAACCTTCAATGAAGAATTGAGCTTAATGGTGAAGAACTTCAACAAGTTCTACAAGAGTAGAAGCAAAGAGAGAAGCTCCAAGTCAAGGTCCTACAATGACAAAAGATCTAGTCGAGAGCGAAATTGCTACAATTGTGGAAGGCCCGGACACTATTCCAATGAGTGTACGCCCCCCTACAAGAGAAGAGAAGATTCTCCCAAGAGAAGAAGTAGAAGAGAAGAATCACCATCTAGAGAAAGGAGTAGAGATGATTGTTATGAACGAAGAACCTCATGGAGAAGCAAGGATTCGGAAAGAAAGGACAAGTCATCAAGGAGCTACACAAAACGAAGACATCAAGCTCATGTTGGTGAATGGGTATCCGACTCCGACTCCGACTACCACTCTGAGAGAAGCTATCACTCCGACTCCAAATATACTCAAGATGAAGGTGCTGCCGGTCTAGCACTTGTGACAACCAACTCCTACGACATATTTGACTCACCAAATGAAGGAGTTGGAACATGCTTCATGGCTAAAGGCCCAAAGGTATCACACCCCGAGTATGTTGATTTCAATAGTGATGAAGATGACTTGTTAGGTGATGATGATTTACTTGTTGACAACTCTAGTGATGAATACTATGATGAAGCGTCAATTAATCATGCTAATCAAGATAAAACGAATGACAATGATAAGGAGAAGATTGAGTCTCTAACTAAAGAACTAAACACTCTTAAGTTAGCTCATGAAACTATCTTAGGAGATCATCGAGAACTTTTAAGGACTCATGAGAAATTGCGCTTTGAAAAGCTCAACCTTGAGCAAGAGCATGAGTTCTTAAAAGCAATCAATGATGATCTTCGTAAGAAAAGTTCTTCTTACATTGCCAAGCGTTTACTCTTATCCACTTACATGCCTCAAGTCAAGTCTAGTAACAAGAATAAGAAAGATTCTTCCTCTAGTAGTAACAACAATCATGCTAAATCCAATATTGTTGCTTCTAGTAGTTCTCTTGATTCCACTAATGATTCTCTTAGCCAAGTTACACTTGAGCAAGAAAATAGCTTATTGAAGGGAATTATAGAGAAAGGTGTTTACAAGAGCCTTACCGGAAGTAAGCAATTCGAGGAAATTGTACGCAAGCAAGGAAGGCACCGGAAGAATCAATGTGTTGGTTTTGAATGAAAGTTCAATGCCAATGGAGTTGAGTGGGAAGAAGATCAATACCCCAAGACGAAGTTTGTTCCTCAACAAGAGAAGTATGATCCTACTTCTCTCAAAGGGACACAAGCTCAAGATGATCTTCCACCACAAGACCACAAGCAAAAAGGCAAGGACAAGCTTCAAGAGGAAATTGATGCATTTGAAGAAGCTCCTAAGGCCTTGGTCAAGTGGGTTCCCAAGACTACTTCAAGTTCCACTTCATCAAGTACAACTACAACACCGAGGATTCCCATCAAGATGGTGTGGATCCCGAAGAAGAAGAACTAGAGAGTTCTTGAGGGTGACTTCGCCAACATACTTCACTCTTATCATCTTGGCAAGAACAAGTGCAATCAACTTCCACATCTTGCACTAGTTCAAGGAGTCACAAACCCTCTTGTTGGTAAGACAAGGGACAAGGTAACCTAAAATCTTTCATAGACATCATCTTGTGTGTGCATCACTTTATGTCTATGGATATCCTTGTTTGTTCCTTGTGGGACTAACCCGTGTAGGTATTGAAAGTGCAACTCACTCCAATGGATAGCTTCAAATGATCTACATCAACATTGAGCATCCACATCTTCAACATCTACATGAAGTCATCATCGACAAAACCCAAGGTTAGTTCATCCCTCTTAAGGGGTATCTCACATCTAGGGGGAGCTTTACTCTAAGAATTGAGCTAAAGCAACTCTAATAGTGTGAACACAACAATGCTTTATGTAAAAGTGGTAACCCCACTTGTGCTTAAACGATGAGTATGACCTATGATCAAATGTTCTCATTTGACTCCTAAGTCAATATACTCATATATAGATGACCTAGTCATCGCAAATTGTTTGATAGATGCTAGAATTGGTTGTGCATGCTTTGCCACATATTTCAATTGCCATTTTATTGTGTGAGCATGTTGATTGCATATTTCACTCATTCGAGGACATCCACTTGTTGTTTTGATTGATTGTTTTTCTTTTCTTTTGCCAAGTGGATGGACAAGAATGCCTAAGAACCCTCTCTAGCTATCTATGCTTTTCTCGTCCCAAACTCTATTCATGCTACATCACAAAATTTGATCAAGTCAGATTCGAACCACTCTGTGTGAGGAGCACTCGGAGTCCCCGATTCGTCATAGACTTAAACTTCCAAAACTTCTTTGTGCTTTTCGGTCTGACCGATTCCTTCATTTCGGTCATACCGAGATCACTAAGTCGATCTAGGTTTTCAATCTCGGTGCAACCGATTTGAACCTTTCGGTCACACCGAGTTTCAGTAACTGCTTGCAGTTATGAATCTCGGTGCCACCGAGTTGTTCCACTCGGTCACACCGACAGGGTCGGGCTATATATACTCACGGGCAAAATTTTGGAAATTTCTCCGAAACCCCTTCGCCCGCGCATAGCTCGCTCTACCTCCTGGGTCTACGGATCGTCCTCCTCGTCGCCAGCCGCCTCCTGTCGCTGGTCTCCGCCGCCGTCAACGGAATTCTTCCCCGCCGTTGCCGCCGTAGTGAGTTCATCGCCGAACTAGGGTATGGACTCGATCACAGTGCTATCCCCGTCCGATTCCTAGCACATTGTGTTCATTATGATTCTTACCACGATTGAAATGATCTTATCCAGTCAAAACACTCTGTAGATTAGAGTTGAATTGAAAATTTAGGGTTAGTTTTCCGCCGAAGCCATCTCGGACCCACCGAGTTGTGGAACTCGGTACCACCGATTCGGCTCAGGCTATTGCACATGTAATTTTCGGTCTGACCGAGAATTGCAAATCGGTGTGACCGAGTTCAGGACTTTGTGAAACCCTAGCAGTCTCGGTGCCACCGAACTGTGACTCGGTCTGACCGAGTTCACTAGTTTAGGTTCCAACACTGCTTCAGTATCACCGAGTTTACAAATCGGTTGATCCGAAATGCTTTTTGTGGAAAACTAAAACTAAGTTTTTAACTCATTCTTTTGCAAAAACCTCTACATTTTGTGATGCTCATCCACTCTATCTCATCTATATCTATTCACGGGGTCTGCTGTCAGTGTTTGCAATATGTCTGATCAGAGTGACAACCAGAACAGGTCAGAGGAGCAGGTTCACCTGAGTGAGGGCACTAGTCCCTCTAGCAGTTCAGGTGATGGTAGCAGGAGCACTCCCATCAACTTGCCCAAAGCTGCCACCAGAACAAGGAAGAAGAAAACTTCAGAGTCTGAGGATGAAGACTATGTGGAAGTTTAGGATGAGGCCACTTCCAAGAAGTAAGTGGTTAAGAAGGAATATAGCACCGCTGCTGCCACCAAGCCAGGCATGAAGCAAAAGGTCCCTGCAAAGAGAATTCCAATGTCTAAGGCCAGAGCATCTACTCAAGTCCCTTTGGGGTCTGAACCCAAAGAGGCTGCTGCAGAAGGGAAGAAGAGGAAGGAGAGGATCAAAAAGACCACTGCTAGAGTGCTTGGGAGATCCTCAATCATGAGAGATTCTAAAGAGGAAGAGGAAGAAGAGGTTGCTGCACCAGCACCTAAGGCCCAGAAGCTTATGGGTGATGCTATCAGGACAGGGGCTGCTTCATCAAAGCCCAAAGAAGCACCCAAAGCAGCCTCCAAGCCCAAGAGTACACCTAAGAGGAATACTAGGAGTATACCAGCTGCTAAGAAGAACAAGGCCCCAGTGCCTGAAGTTGCTGCTGATGAAGATGATGAAGGACAAGTCCTGAGAAAGCTCAAACCCAAGATTCCAGACCATAATGATGCTCATCCTGTGGTTGAGAACATGAAGATCAGGAGAGACTCAGGGTTGAGGCTATGGAGAGAGACAGATCCATATGTTACCAGGAGAAGGACTGCTGTTGATTACAGGTTCCACACAAAGGAACAATAGGACTTCTATGAGACAGTGTTGTTGGACAAGAAGCCTATAGTGTGTGAAATGAGGTGGGTCGACTGGAAGTATATCAAGGAAAATGAGGAACACTATCCTGGTGTGTTTGACAGCTTCAGTGCTTGTGGAGTTGCAGACTTTGTTGGGCAGAAGCTCACAAAGTGGAATGAGGAGCTCATAATGCAATTCTACTCCACAACACACTTCTATCCAGATGGCAGGATAGTATGGATGTCTGAAGGTACAAGGTACCACTCAACTATTGAGGAATGGACAAATTTGATCAATGCTCCTAAGGAAGAAGAAGATGACTTGGATGTCTATGCCAAGAAGAAGATGGATCACAACTCTATGGCAAACATGTACAAGGAGATTCCTGAAGATGATCTTGAGACTCACCAGTTTGGGTCAGTAAAACACTTGCTGTCAGGGCTGCCTACAATCAATTGGATCCTTAGGCACACTCTCTTGCCCAAGTTGGTGATCACAGAATGATTAGAGGCCATGCAATTAACTTGCTACATATATTTGATGTGCCACATAAGTTCAAGGCCATGAGCCTTATAGTTGAGACTATCAAGAGGACTGCAGCTGACCAGAAAAGAAGTTGTGGATATGCCCCACAAATCCAGGAGTTGATAAACTCAAAGATGGGCACATGCACATACTTGTTGGATAAGGAACACTTGCCTATCTATCCTGACTTTGAGGATAATCAAGTTGTGATGAATGAGAATGAACCATCATCAGTACAAGCTCAAGAGAAGAAGGAGAAAGCAAAGAAAGAGAAGGCTGCCAAGATGCCAACTCAAGAGGAGGCATCTGAGTACTTTTTGAAAAGCAAGCAGGACCAGCTTGGTTACTTGATAGCATCAACTCTGAGGATTGAGAAGGGACTGGCCACCCTGACTCAAAACCAGGAGAGCTTGGAAAGAATCGTGGAACAAAAATTCTATGATTTAGATGTCAAAGTAACTGAGATTCAGTCAGTTGTGGAGCAACTTCAAGATGATATGCAGGAGAGGAAGGGCAAGACAACCACTGATGCATTTGCCAGAGTGCCTAGAGCTCAGAGGTCTGCTGCAGTGCCTGTTCCAGACACTAGAGTCACTTCATCTGCACCAGCTACAACTCCAGCGCAACCAGCTCCAGCACCAACTCCTTCAGCTCCATCCACATCAACTGAAGCCTTCGTCCTTGGCGTTCTCCGGACACCACCACCTGAAGACCAAGCCTGAGAGATGTTTTAGTGCTATGCATTTTCTATGAACTTTTTGGTAACTTGTTGCCAAAGGGGGAGAAAAATGTATAGATCATAGGCTTCGAGAGAGAGTGTTGCTTTTTATTCTCTCTTGCTTTGGTGGCTGAACTTTGTCTGTCTTTTGATTGCTTGAGATACTATGCTATTATCTGTGAGACATTGATGATCATGTGGTTGATCATAAGCTACACTTATACTTGTTAGATGATATTATCTTACTTATCCTTATATGATCATTCACTTTGCTTGGTGATGAGTGCATGTATTTAATTCTTATCATTTTGAGCGCTCCACCAAGATGTATGTGACATGGAAGAGTAACCCATGATCCTAACTCATTGTGCATTTTCAGTCCAAAGCAAATCTTAAGATATGCACAAATTTAGGGGGAGCTCTTGCTTTTCACATACTTCTCAAAGCGACAATATCTTTCACTCTTATTATCATTTGTCGAAGCTTTGATCTATATGTTGTCATTAATTACCAAAAAGGGGGAGATTGAAAGTGCAACTATCCCTGGGTGGTTTTGGTAATTCCTAACAACATATAGCTCATTGAGCTAACATTATTCCAATATTAATATTTCAGGAAAAGCTCAATGAATGGCATGGCATGGATAAGGAAAGTGGATCCCTCAAAATTCTAAGGACAAAAAGTTTGGCTCAAGCTTGAAGCTCAAGACTCTACATTTTATATTTTAGTGATCCAAGATCACATTGAGTCTATAGGAAAAGCCAATACTATCAAGGAGGGATGAGGTGTTTCTTAATGGCTTGCTTGCTCAAAGTGCTTAGTGATATGCTCCAAAACCCTCAACTACCTTCCCACATCCACATATGACCTAAACCAAAAGTCAAACTCGGCCCCACTGATTCTTTCTTTCCGGCGCCACCGAGTTTCAAATGTCATAGCCACTGCCACAAACCCTAGGCAAATCGGTCTCACTGATAGGGATCTCGGTCTCATCGAGATGGGATTGTAATCTCTCTATTTCCCTTCATAACGTTTCGGTCTTACCGAGACGAGCGATCGGTCCCACCGAGATTGCAATGTAAACTCTCTGTTTCCCTTTTGTAACACTTTGGTCTCACCGAGATGAGCGAATCGGTCCCACCGAGTTTACCTGACCAACTCTCTGGTTAGCTTATTACCAAAATCGGTCCCACCGAGTTTGTGTAATCGGTCACACCGAGATTACGTTATGCCCTAACCCTAACCATATCGGTCCTACCGAGTTGCATCTCAGTCCCACCGAAAATCCTAACGGTTACTAGGTTTGCTGAATTGGTTCGACCGAGTTTGGCAAATTGTGTGTAACAGTTAGATTCTCTGTGGAGGCTATATATACCCCTCCACCCACTCTTCATTCATGGAGAAGGCCATCAGAACATACCTACACTTCCAATACACATTTTCTGAGAGAGAACCACCTACACTTGTGTTGAGGTCAAGATATTCCATTCCAACCATATGAATCTTGATCTCTAGCCTTCCCCAAGTTGCTTTCCACTCAAATCTTCTTTCCACCAAATCCAATTCCTGTGAGAGAGAGTTGAGTGTTGGGGAGACTATCATTTGAAGCACAAGAGCAAGGATTTCATCATCAACACACCATTTGTTACTTCTTGGAGAGTGGTGTTTCCTAGATTAGCTAGGTGTCACTTGGGAGCCTCTGACAAGATTGTGGAGTTGAACCAAGGAGTTTGTAAGGGCAAGGAGATCACCTACTTCGTGAAGATCTACCGCTAGTGAGGCAAGTCCTTCGTGGGCGACAGCCGTGATGGAATAGACAAGGTTGCTTCTTCGTGGACCCTTCATGGGTGGAGCCCTCCGTGGACTCGCGCAACCGTTACCCTCCGTGGGTTGAAGTCTCCATCAACGTGGATGTACAATAGCACCACCTATCGGAACCACGACAAAAACATCCGTGTCTCCAATTGCGTTTGAATCCTCCAAACCCTTCCCTTTACATTCTTGCAAGTTGCATGCTTTACTTTCCGCTGCTCATATACTCTTTTGCATGCTTGCTTGAATTGTGTGGAGATTGCTTGACTTGTGCTAAGATAGCTAAAATCTGCCAAGAACTAAAATTGGGAAAAGGCTAGATTTTTATTTGGTCAAGTAGTCTAATCACCCCCCTCTAGACATACTTTCGATCCTACAATGTGGAAAGTTACTGTTAGAAAATGGTAGAATATAGAGCAAGAAGGTTCCTAAAATGTGGAATCAACACTCTCATCGTTCCAACTCACTAGCCAACTCCAGGTATTATGGAATAGTAAGTGGTTTTAGAATAATAATTATCATTGTTCTTTATACAAACCAGAGTGTCTAGCATGCATGCCTACACTATATATAGAGGCATGATTTTGACAAGAATTAAAATTAATAATTCTAGGCTAGAAGAAAAATATATAACCACAGAGATTCGACAAAGGTGTCCCATCACTGAAGATAGAGACCTGAAGTGAGGATGTTATGGATGCATATAACCCATGAAGCAAAATATTGAAACAACCCCCGGAAGCACAGTTGGTCATGATAACATCAAGTGAGGTCTCTATCAATATATAACCACTGAAGACGGCCCATCACTGAACACTGATACTTCCCAAATCACTCTTAAAATGGCAGAATTTCACTAAAGTGCAGAATTGGCATACTTCCCAAATAACCACAGGAAGTGCAGAAGCAATGATATCTGAAGCAAATGCTGAACACTGATACTTCCCAAATCACTCTTAAAATCATACTGAAGTGCAGAATTTCACTAATGAACACTGATACTAAAGTGCATCATGCAACATGCCAAGCTCCATGGATGAACTGGCTATTTAAAATTCGTGACAACAATGTAACATCCTTCCAAAATAAATAATGATAATAATAGTAGTGCTTGTTTGGAGACAGGCATGAGTAGAGGTGGTATTTGGGAAGAAGAAGATGATGATTAAGCTACAGGTAATGGATTTAGACTGGTTGGCAAGCACAATTTCAACTTTCCCACTCTGATGATGTATATTGACCAATTGCCACATCAGCACCATACATACATATATGCAGACCTAGAGATGCAGAGGGGGGAAACAGAGCAGAGCAAAACATGATGAACATGCAGGTTGGGATCCAGCAAGCAGCTTGCCTCTCGGGAAGAATGGATTCATACTGTTTAACGATCGTTGCAGATTGGCTGTTGCGTAGAATTCTGATTTTTGAATCTTCGTCTCTTAACTGAATTCCGAACCGAACTTTCAGATAACCGGGCAGGGAATATGAATGTCAAATGGATCTAGTTGAAAGAAAGCAAGAAAGGGAGGGAGATTGCAGTAGCCGGTCAGAGAGAGAGAGAGAGAGAGGGGTACCTGCCGGTTGCCGGCAGAGGGAAGGTGGAGCGGTGGAGACGGCTCGGCGACCTCAACCCTAACGGACAGGGAGGAGCGGCGGCAACGATAGGAGGGCCAGCTCGGGGTAGCTCATGTCGGATCTTCTATCCCAAGGAGGGGGCGGCGCCAGAGGGGCACGGCGAGGCGGTGGCGCAAGGAAGGGACGGCGAGGGGGAAGAGACATGGGGGCGTGCGGGCGGTGGCGAGGGCGAAGACGGAAGAGATAGGGGGCGGCGCGTGGGTTGGGTACTTGGGTTGGGAGCAGTCAAAGGCAATGAACCCATACCAGAGAACCGGGTTGTACCCACAGTTTGTAGCCCATAATACATCAAATGGTTTCAGCCCATAACCAACTAACCCAAACTGGTTTCTCTCCAAACCCAAACCAAACCGAACTAAGGAAAGCCTCAGCCCAATAAAACCTAAACCAGTCAAGCCCATAATAAAAATCCAAACCATTTCAACCAGTTTTTCTAAAACCACTCCCAGATTTACATGCAGGCCATGCTCGACATTGCTGTCATGCCGTCAGTATGACCACGCGCTGTTGACAACATGCCGCGCTGTCAGAGCCAGGCACGACACCGATCAAAATGTGGTTGTATTGATGATACTCTCCCTTACTAGAGGACGAGACCGAACAATAGGTGAACGAGATGCTAGGCACCAAGGTGATCGTGCACACCATGAGCCCACACGCTGCTCCGTTTCTCCCGGTGATAAAGAAGGATCCGCCGCTTGAACACTGTCTCACAGTGAAGAACACGTTTCCCCTTCAAGAAGAAGGCCGATCCCCATCCTACTATGGACTTAAACCTTCCATGTTCGTCGTTTCAGTCTTAGCAGAAAATAAACGCTGATTAGTCAGCTGAGTAGATAAGTTTGTTAGGAAGTTTTTTCTTCCTTAGAAGTAGTCAACACCCCACACGAGCTGGATCGTGGGATGGCGCTATCATTGTGGTTCGGCGTGGGGTGGTTTCTCGGGCTGTTAGTGGCCTCGTTTCCCTTCTGTAACAGAATAAGAGGAGAAGATAAATGCAGAAAAGTTGCAAGAGTTCGCAACGCAAAAATCACTGTCTCCCGAGCTCTCGCGCATGTGTGTGATTACGATCGGTGCTTACAATTGATATCAGAGCCGTTAGTGTGATCCGACGATCATGGCGGGAAGCAAGGCGCCCCGGAAGGGCTCCGGCGATGGGTCACGGAAGGACTCTGGCGGCGGGCCCCGGACTCTGTCACCGACGCGTGGGTGCATGTTGTCGCGGTCTCCCAGGGCTAGGCATAGCCGCACCATCTGCGGGCGCGAGGTCGCCGCACCGGTGGTGCAGAGACGCGAGGTGGCCCTCCCGACGGTGTTCCCAACACTGACCCGGAGCAACTACGGCAACTGGTCTTTACTAATGAGAGCCATCCTACAGACTCGCGAGCTGTGGGACGCTGTCACCACAGGAATCACTGACTACCACGACGACCGTACCACTCTGGAGGCTGTCGCCCGGGCGGTGCCGCCGGAGATGCTCGCGGTCCTCTCTACGAAGGATACAGCGAAGCAGGCCTGGGACGCCGTCAAGACCATGCGGATGGGCTCGGCCGCCGTGCACGAGGCCAAGGCCCAGGGCCTCCCTCGAGAGTTTGAGGACATCCGTTTCAAGCCCGGCGAGAACGTCGACGACTTTGTGATGAGGCTCACCAGGCTCGTCAACAACCTCTCCATCCATGGTGATCCCGTCGGGTACGCGCGTGTGGTACGTAAGTTCCTTCGTGTTGTGCCCCGCAAATACGCTCAGGTGGCACTCTCCATCGAGACATTGGTCGACCTCGATACCCTGACGGTGGAGGAGCTCACTGGACGGCTCAAGGTAGCGGAGGGACGCCTCGACCAGGACGGCGGCGGCGAGGACGCCGGTCGCCTCCTGATGACTCTGGAGGATTGGCATGCGTACAAGAAGCGCATGGCGAACAACGGCGCCAGCGGCAGCAATTCGTCAGGCGCACAAGCGCGCGGGCAAGGGCGTGGCCGCGGCAGTGGACGCGGCGGAAAAGGCAAGTCCCCTGCCGGCACTGACGCCGGTGGTGGAAAGAGCAGTGGCGGCAGCGACGCGGACCATGAGAAATGTCACTACTGCGGTAACGCCGGCCACTGGGCCCGGGACTGCTGCAAGAAGAAACACGAGGAGGAATAGGCCCTCCTTGCACAAGGCCAAGCAGGAGAGGACGACGATCTGGGTCTGCTGATGATCGAGGAGACCTCCCTGACAACTGCGGCTGTCACGCCGCGTGCTGGAGCAGGCGAGGAGGTCGTCTTCCTCAACGAGTCACGCGCCCGCGTGGAACTTCGCCGCGCTCCCGGAGATTAGGAAGCGGCCTGGTACCTCGACACGGCTGCGTCGAACCACATGACCAGTGACGAGGCGGCGTTTGCCGAGCTGGGCAAGGGCGTTCGTGGCTCAATCAAGTTTGAGGATGGCTCGCTCGTGGCAATCCAGGGGGGGCACCGTCCTATTAGCCGCGGCCGAGGACAGACACCGTGCACTCACCAATGTGTACTAGATCCCGCGGCTCAAGAGCAACATCGTCTCCATCGGGCAGCTCGATGAGAACGGCTGCCCCACGCACGTCGAAGCCAGCGTCATGATGGTGCGCGATCGTCGGCACCGCATCCCGGCCAAAGTGCCGCGCTCCCGGAACAGGTTCTACATCGCCCAGCTCCAACTCACCAACCCCGTCTGCCTCGTTGTACACTCCGGGGACGAGGCGTGGTGCTGGCATGCGCGCTTCGGGCACCAACACTTCGACGGGCTCGAGAGGCTGGCACGACAGAACATGGTCCAGGGCATGCCCCTCATCCACCACTCCGAGCAGGTCTACGATGCCTGCCTAGTGGGCAAGCAGCGACAGGCGTCCTTCCCTTAGCAGGCAAACTACCGCGCCACCGAGCCGCTTGAGCTCGTGCACGGTGACCTTTGTGGCCCTATCTTGCCGCCCACACCAGGCGGCAAGCGATACTTCCTTTTTCTTGTGGATGATCACAACAGGTTCATGTGGCTGTACTTGCTCCGGACCAAGGACGAGGCGGCCGAGGCGATCCAGCGCTTCCAGGAACATGCAGAGCGTGAGACGGGGCGGAAGCTGCGCACTTTCCGCTCCAACCGTCGCAGGGAGTTCAACTCCGGCGAGTTCAGCGCATACCTTGCCCATCTTGGAGTCCAGAGGCACCTCACCGCGCCATACTCGCCCCAACAGAATGGCATGGTGGAGAGGCGCAACCAAACCGTCGTTGGGACGACCCGGTGCATGGTCAAGGCGATGGGAGTGCCGCCGCAATTCTGGGGCGAGGCCGTGTCCACGGCTGTCTTCGTCCTCAACCGCGCATACTCTAGGAGCATGCCGAGCAAGATGCCGTTCGAGGCCTGGCATGGCAGGAAGCCCTCCGTCGACTTCCTGCATGTGTTCGGCAGCATGGCGCACGTCAAGAACACGCGCCCACACTTCTCCAAGCTTGAGGACAGGAGCAAGGCCATGGTGATGTTCGGGTACGAACCAGGGAGCAAGGCGTACCGGCTCTACGACCCGGTGGGCAAACCTGTCCATGTCTCTCGTGACGTCGTCTTCGACGAGACGCTAGCATGGGACTGGGAAAAGAATGGCACGGACCAGGCAGGTATGAGCTTCATAATTGAGCCCATGTCAATTCTCACCGGCGGTCCGCCACCTGCGGCATGCACTACCTCGTCGCCTGGTGCTGCACGATCACCCGCTTAGTCGGCATCCCCGGCAAGGACGCCATCCACAACAACAATGCCAAAAGGGGGCGACGGCGACACCCTAGCGACGGTCTCAACCGTCGTGGTGGGGGGGGGGGGGAGGGGGCACTGCCGCGATTACAGTTCCCCCGGCTCCCGCGCGCACGACCGGCAACCTCGCGCCGGTGCACCCGATGACGACGCGCGGCAAGGACGGCATCTTCCTCCCCAACCCTCGCTACATGGACACGCCTGAGAAGGCGGCTCAAAACGCGCCTCCTCCAGGGCTGGAGGAGCCCGACAACGCTGACGGCGAGTTCGACGACGACGAACTCATCGACGTGCTGGATCTCGCATTGGGCGAGGAGCCCGGCTCCTTTGAGGAAGCGAAAGGCGAGACGTGCTGGTAGCGCATGATGATCGAGGAGATGAACTCCATCGAGGCCAACCAGACCTAGGAGCTCGTGGACCTGCCTGCTGGTCACCGTCCGATCGACCTCAAGTGGGTATACAAGACCAAGAAGGATGCCCACGACGTGGTGGTGAAGCACAAGGCGAGGTTGGGGGCGAAAGGGTACGTTCAGAAGCACGGCATCGACTACGAAGAAGTGTTTGTGCCAGTGGCCAGGCTCGAGTCCGTCCGTCTCCTGCTCGCTCTGGCCACGCACGTGAGCTGGACGGTGCACCATATGGACGTGAAGTCCACCTTCCTCAACGACGAGCTAGAGGAGGAGGTCTACGTGGTGCAGCCGCCGGCGAGGAATCGAAGGTACTCAAGCTCAGGAAAGCCCTGTACGGGCTAAAACAAGCCCCGTGGGCATGGAACGCCAAGTTGCACGCGAGTCTGGGCTCGCTTGGGTTCAACAGGTGCCTGTCCGAACATGCTGTGTATGCCAGGGGCACGACATCCTCGCATTTGGTCATCGGCGTTTACGTCGATGGTCTGATCATCACCGGCTCTGACGAGGAGGAGATCGGTGGCTTCAAGAAAGAGATGCAGGTGCTCTTCGATATGAGCGACCTGGGGTGGCTCCACTACTACCTCGGGATCGAGGTGAGGCAACACAGCGGCGACATCGACCTTGGCCAGGCTGCGTACACTGCCAAGATCCTCGATAAGGCGGACATGACGGGCTGCAACCCCTATCACACGCCCATGGAGCCGCGTTTCAAGCTAAGCAGGGTGAGCTCTGCACAGCCGGTGGACGCCACCGAATACAGGAGCATCGTGGGAATGCTTCGCTACCTCATCCACACCAGGTCGGACCTTGCCTTCTCCGTCGGTACGTCTCACGGTTCATGCAGGAGCCCACGATGGAGCACATGACGGCGGTGAAGCATGTCCTACGCTATGTGGCCGGGACCCTACACTGGGGAGTGCGGTACACACGCAGTGACCATGACGCGCCTCTGATCGGCTACAGCGACAGCGATCTGGGAGGCGATGTGGACAACCATAGGAGCACCACCGGTGTCGCCTTCTTCCTTGGCAGCAACCTGGTTAGCTGGCAGTCATAGAAGCAAAGGGTGGTCGCTCTCTCCTCATGTGAGTCGGAGTACATGGCTCCCACCATGGCGGCCTGCCAAGGCATCTGGCTTGCACGACTGCTGGGAGAGATAAAAGATGAAGAACTGAAGGCGGCGGTGCTCAACATCGACAATAAGTCGGCTATCTCACTGAGTAAGAACCATGTTTACCATGACTGGAGCAAACATATAGAGATCAGGTATCATTTCATTCGGGAGTGCGTGGAGAATGGGAAGATCCAAATCGATTTTGTCAGGCGAGTTAAGCTTCAGGAGCAACACATGAAGATCGGGATGGTGGAGCTCGACGAAACACACAAGGCTTAGGGAGTGATTGTGGACTTAAACCTTGTGTGTTCGTCGTTTCAGTCTTAGCAGAAAATAAACGCTGATTAGTCAGCTGAGTAGATAAGTTTGTTAGGAAGTTTTTTCCTTAGAAGTAGTCCACACCCCGCACGAGCTGGATTGTGGGATGGCGCGATCGTTGTGGTTCGGCGTGGGCTGGTTTCTCGGGCTGTTAGTGGCCTCGTTTCCCTTCTGTAACAGAATAAGAGGAGAAGATGAATGCAGAAAAGTTACAAGAGTTCGTAACGCAAAAACCACTGTCTCCTGAGCTCTCGCGTGTGTGTGTGATTATGATCGGTGCTTACACCCACGCTGGCGTACAAGTACTTCGGGTCATTCACGATCGAAGAGTGTGTCAGAATGCTCGCCTACCGCCTGAAGCTTCCACAGGGCAACTGCATCCACCCCGTCTTCCGCATCTCACGGCTCAAGTCCTTCATCCATGACTGTGCGCCAGTGTTCTTGGAGTTGCCGCGCATTCCCGACCTCATAGCCACCTCGCTGACACCGGTCGCCACCTAGACCACCGCATGATGAAAGAAGAGCAACACTCCGGCCGTCCAACTTTGGCATTGTTCAGTATCGCTCCGCTCCACAACTCTGAGAGCGGAGTTGGCAGAGCTGCAGTTAAAAAATGGCAGAGTTGTAGTTTCTCCGCTCCGCAAATTCCGAAAGCGGGTGATTACGAAACAGGGCATTCGTCTTCAATGGGATACGCTGCTAGCTGACACCATGACATGGGAAGACTATGACATGCTCCGACGGCGGCCATCTTGGGGCGCTCCTAACCGGCGCCTTCAGCGCTAGCTGGAGTTTCTGGCGCCCACGCTCTTCCTAATATGGGCCGGCCCATGACGTGGCAAAAACCGAAGCGCTCGCTGCTCACAACCAAAACGCTCGAAAAAGAAGCTGAGTGAGGGAATTGAACCCGCACGTTAGATTCCTCAATGAACTTGCGAACCACTCGACTATCCACATACTCGTGATTTAATTCACCGCGAATATTATAATTAACAGTAGCCGCGCTATTTGTGTATCAATTCTATTTTGGGAATTAATTGACAAGAATTTGGATAAACGTGATTTTCTTTCAAAAAAGGAAAGTCAATTTGGATAAACATGATTTTCTTTAAGAAAAAGGAAAGTTCATAGATTTCAAAAAGAGTTTCATGAACAAGCAAAGGAACATTGGTCTATTCAAAAAAAGTTCACGAATTAGAAAAACGTTCACATATTCACAAAGTTCATTAACATGGAAAAAAGTTCACTAATTTGAGAAACAATTTCAAGAATTCAAAAAATGATCGTGAGTTTGAAAACATTCTTCGTTTTGAAAAATAGTTCATCGAATTTGGAAAAAATCTTCGAATTTGAGAATAGTTCATCGAATTGGAGAAAAATTCATCGACTCTAAAAATAGTTCAACGATCCAGAAAAAAGTTCATCGAATTTCAAAAAAAGTTCACCAAATTTGAGAAAAGTTTATAGAATTTTAAAAAACGTTCATCGACTTTGAAAAAAGTTCATCGAATGTGAGAAAAGTTGATCAAATTTGAAAAAAAGTTCGTCAATTTTGAAAAAAGTTCATCGATTCTGAAAAAAGTTCATCTTATTCAAGTTTGTAAACCTTTTTCAAAACCTATGAACTTTTTAAAGTTCATCGATTTTGAAAAAGGTTCACAAACTTGGATTTTTTATCAAACTTGAGAAAAAGTTCATCGAGTGTCAACAAAGACCACCGAATTTGAAAAAAGGTCATCTTATTTGAAAAGAGTTCATTGAATTTGAAAAATAGTTCACAGTTTTGGAAAAAGAGAAGTTCATCAAATTTGAAAAAGTTCATCAAATTGGAAAAAAAGTTCATGAATTTTGAAAAAAGTTCATCAAATTTGAAAAATAGTTCACATATTTGGAAAAAGAAAAGTTCATCAAATTTTAAAAACCTTCATGAATTTTGATAAAAGTTCATCGAATTTGGAAAAATGTTCATAAAATCCGGTGAATTTTTTATATCGAATTAGAAAAAATAAAAATAATAAAGAAAATGGAAAAAGGAAACAAATAAATAAATGAAGAAAGAAGAAATAAAAAGAAAAAAGAAAAAAAGAAAAGGAGAAGGAAAAGGAAAAACGAGAAAGAATAGAAGAAAGAAGAATCTGCAGAGTATCAAAGAGTTCCACTGGCTGGCTGGGATAGTTAGGGAGTTAGGATGGGGCTTGCCTGCTCCCCGCATATACTCCCATCCGTGCTCCCATCTGGTTCAACGGACGAGATTGTTTTATGTGAAGGCCCACGTCTGCACCTTCCCTTTCCTTCCCCAGCGTCTCTTCTCCTCGTCCCTTCCTCTGTAACTCATCATCAATCATGGCGTCCACCTCGTGCTATCCCAAAAAACTCCAGCCGGCTTCTATCAAGAAAGATCGATCAATTAATCATTCGATCGACTGGTGTGTATATGAACGCTTGCCGGAGCTGATCACGAAAGCTGACATGAATAAAGCCTCATATCATATGATATGCGTACACGATGGCCGGTGGCCGGAGGGCACCACAGTACAGTGCGGGTAGGGGCCAGGACATGGGATAGATGCTACTTAGCTAGTCTTGAGCGAGCGAAGGACCGACTGCGGACTACATGCCTAATTTTACCGGCGCCGCTCTTATCTTTTTCATGGCTGCTTCAAGGACCCACTGCTGTAGTAGCACGAGGAACCTGGAACCCCTTTCGCCACAGTGTCCTGTGTTCTCATTGCCGGGCGACTCACAGTGTTCCTTCAATTTTGGTCATGATATTTTTGGGTTAAGAGATTGATAGAAGCCGGTTGGAGATTTTTGGGATCGCGCGAGGCGGACGCCATGATCAATGATGAGTTACAGAGGAAGGGATGAGGAAAAGAGACGCTGGGGTAGGAAAGGGAAGGTGCAGACATGGGCCTTCACATAAAACAACCGCGTCCGTTGAACCAGATGGGAGCACAGATGGGAGTATATGCGGGGAGCAGGCAAGCCCCGTCCGGTTAGCGAGTGTTGCACTGTAACCCCGCAGCGTGGGATCGAATCCTCCTCAGTTCCTATTTTTTGCAGTTGTATACGTATGAAGGAGAAGAAATGAACATGGGCTGGCCCATCGGGGACGGGGTGTGTGTGCGCCATGTACCATTAACACTATAATGGGCGCTACAAGCGCCGTTTAGGATTTGCCGCCATCTTTAACGGGGGATTCGTTTTTTTTGAGAAATCTCGCCATCTTTATTCATTCAAAACAATCGACATAGGTACAAGGTTTGGGTCATGAGGATTGCCCAACCAAACATGTCTACCTAGGTCTAGGGTACAAGCAAACTTGGCGAGTTTGTGAGCCTCATAATTATGGTTCCCATGCTCGTGAACAAAAGAGCAAGAAATAAAACTATTACAAGGACTCGATATTTCATGTACCAACGCAGCATTGGGGCCTCCAGTCCCTCTGTTGATATCATTCACCACTTCTTGACAGTCCGATGCAACACACATGTTCTGAACTGCAAGGTCTTCAGCTAGATCCAGAGCTTCATGGCAAGCAAAAGTCTCCAAAGTCACTAGGTCATTGATGCCATGAAAGACAACCGCTGATGAACCCAGGTAAAAACCTCCCTGGTCTCTACACACTACCGCGACAGCACCTCCCAGTCGGGATCTCATCACTGCTCCATCGACATTAAGCTTCACATTGCCACTAGGGGGTGGCAACCACTTCTCATGGGATGCAGATGCAGTCGCTTGTGTTATCTGATGTTCCCTCGGAGCGCTCCCATAGCCGAGCTCGTCGATGTAATTGCTGACAAAACACGACATCTGCTGCGGGCTCTGAAAGATTGATTTATATATCGCCTTTCGTCTGGCATACCAAATAGACCATAACGTAATCACCATTCTTGTGAAACTAGCCTGGTCCATCACCTCATTCAGCTCAAACAACCAGATCCTAGTGTTAGCTTCCATGTTACCAGACATTTGTGAAACCATTGTTTCATCTGCCAACGCCCATACGCAGCGAGACATAGTGCATGCAACTAGAGCGTGTCTCCATGAATCCTGACATCCGCATAATGGGCAAGCATCTTGTACTGCCATATTCCGCCTCTTCAAAATATCTGTTGTTGGTAGTGAATGATTGGCAAGTCTCCAAAGGAATGTCCTTACCTTCGACGGGATCTTAAGCTTTCATAAAGAACACCATGATTTTTCGTCCTGCTCAAAATTAGATGATCCACCTCGTCCCTACAGCCACTGCTCCCGCTGCAGTTTCATTTTAAGAAAAAATCTATAAGCCGAGCTCACGCCGAATCTGCCCTTTTTATCCGGGTGCCAAGACCAGAAGTCATCAACGTTGCGCATACAAACCGGGATCCGTAATATGGCTTCAGCATCAATTGGCAGGAAAACTGTTCGGACCAGTGCCTCATTCCATGAAGCTGTAACTGGTGAAAGCAGCTCGGACACATACCTAGGAGGGTTCGCCACTAGCGAGGTGATGGGGTGCGGCGTCATCTCCTTTTATATCCAATTGTCAGCCCAAATTTCCGTTGTTTGTCCATTGCCAATCCTACGAATAATTCCTTGTTTTGCTAGATCCCGCCCCTCAAGTATAGCGCGCCAGATTTGGGATGGTCTAGATCCCAGTTCGGCGGTTAGTATCGTCTTGTTGGGGTAGTATGCTGCCTTGAGGATTTTCACACTCAAGCTTGCTGGTTCCTGAAGTAGTCTCCATGCTTGTCGTGCCAACAAAGCCAGGTTAAAAAGTTCGAGGTCTCTGAAGCCAAGCCCTCCCAGATGTTTCGGCCTAGTCATCACATCTCAAGATACCCAAGCTGGTTTGCGCTCTCCTTGTTTGCACCCCCACCAAAACTTCCGAATGCTGGATTTTATGTGATTGCACAAACCTCTCGGGAGCTTAAAGCATGACATAGAGTAGACATGGATAGCTTGGGCCACAAATTTAATAAGGACGTCCTTCCCTCCAGCTGATAGGCATTTACTCATCCAGCCCTTCACCTTGTCCCAGACCCTGTCACTCAAATATTTGGAAGTCCCCTTCTTTGAGTGGCCTACATCAGTAGGCATGCCCAAATACCTGTCACTCAAAGACTCATTAGGAACTTGCAGGTAACCCTTGACAGCGATGCGAACTATCTCGGGGCAGCCCTTGCTGAAGAAAATTGAAGACTTGTCTTTGTTTATCCTTTGTCCCGACGCCAAGCAATAAGTATCCAATAGGTTTGACACCTTTTCCGCTCCATCAACACTTGCCCTGAAGAACAGCAGGCTATCAGGGAGCAACTAGTTAACGAGCGCTCCTTCGGAGCGCTTGTAACGAGCGGTTCGGGAGCGCTCCACGCGTGACAAGTGTCGCGCACGGAGCGCTCCCGCAAGGGAAAACCAGTTGCGCGTTTGGTTCCCGGTTTTCCCTTTCCGGTTTGTGGTTTGGTGCGTTTTGCAGTTTGACCCTCGAACTACCTGAATTTTCCGTTTTCCCTTTCCGCGCGAAAACACAAAAAATGCTGGTTCGCGCGGTTGGTTCCCTTTTTCCCTTTCCCTTTTTCCCTTTTTGTTCCCATTATATTTCCGGGTAATGGAGATTTATGGGGCAGTTACGGGCGGGGACTACCAACACTATCAAATGTCACCTTTCAAGTAAAGAAAAAAAGCAACTTTTTAATGTAAAAAAGCAGTCTCCAGAATCATTCAATCGTGCAGCGCGTTGTACATCGTCGTGTGGCACGGCGCCTCCGGCGTGAGTGAATCTCCGGCTTGCCTTCGGCTCGTTTAATTTTCATAAACATCTTGAAGGGGTGGCATAGGTCGAAGTGTGTGTTGGTTCGTGCGGCGCATTGTACGTCGTCGTGTGGCACGGCGCCTCCGGCGCGAGGGAACCTCCGGCTCGCCTTCGGCTCGTTTAATTTTCATAAACATCTTGAAGGGGGGCATAGGTCGAAGTGTGTGTTGGTTCATGCGGCGTGTTGTACGTCGTTGTGTGGCACGGCGCCTCCGGCACGAGGGAACCTCCGGCTCGCCTTCGACTCGTTTAATTTTCATAAACATCTTGAAGGGGGGGCATAGGTCGAAGTGTGTGCTAGTTCGTGCGACGTGTTGTACGTCGTCATGTGGCACGGCGCCTCCGGCGCAAGGGAACCTCCGGCTCGCCTTCGGCTCGTTTAATTTTCATAAACATCTTGAAGGGGGGGCATAGGTCGAAGTGTGTGTTGGTCGTGCAGTGTGCTGGTTCATGCGGCGCATTGTACGTCGTCGTGTGGCACGGCGCCTCCGACGCAGGTGAACCTCCGGCTCGCCTTCGGCTCGTTTAATTTTCATAAACATCTTGAAGGGGGGGCATAGGTCAAAGTGTGTGTTGGTCGTGCGGCACGTTGTACGTCGTCGTGTGACACGGCACCTCCGACGCGAGGGAACCTCCGGCTCGCCTTCGGCTCGTTTAATTTTCATAAACATCTTGAAGGGGGGGGGCATAGGTCGAAGTGTGTGTTGGTCATGCGGCGCGTTGGTCGTGCGGCGTGCTGGTTCGTGCGGCGCGTGTTTAATTTTTATATAGCAGGTTGTGCTGAAGGCACGAGTTTGAAGCATGTGTTTGAAGCATGTGCTGAATGTTGTGCTGAAGGCACGAGTTTGAAGTAATTGCAGTCACGTCTGTTTACGAGCTAGGTTTGTGCGTGCATTCACATGTGTGTATACTACGAAGGCATTGGTATGTTGCCTGTGGAGGCACGGGTTTGAAGCATGTGAAGTCACGTGTGCGTAGGAGCTAGCCACGGTTGAGGCGTTCTTGGTATGTGTGTGTGTGGATATTACCCGGAGGCATGGTGACCCAGGGTTTGGTGGCACAAAGACCATTTCACCTCTGGAGGCACGGGAGGGTGGTCTCCAGAGTCACGCGTAAGGCTATGTGTGTGTGTGGATATTGCCCGGAGGCATGGTGAACCAGGGTTTGGTGGCAAAAAGGCCATTTCACCTTTGGAGGCACGGGAGGGTGGTCTCCAGAGTCACGCATAAGGCTATGTGTGTGTGTGGATATTGCCCGGAGGCATGGTGACCCAGGGTTTGGTGGCACAAAGGCCATTTCACCTCTGGAGGCACGGGAGGGTGGTTTCCAGAGTCACGCGTAATGGTATGTGTGTGTGTGTGTGTGGATATTGCCCGGGTGCATGGTGACCCAGGGTTTGGTGGCACAAAGGCCTTGTCACCTCTGGAGGCACGGGAGGGTGGTCCCTAGAGTCATGCGTAAGGGTTCGTTTTGGGAGTCAGTGTTGTCGTACAAATAAGAAGAGGCATTGTTGTTTATAGTTTACTGGCACTCTCTGATGATGTAAGAGGCATTGTTGTCGAAATACTTCTCTTTTCAACATGAACACGCAATTTCTAACTACATTACATAGAAATGTGAGTTATTGATAAAATTTTTGTCACGTCTAGATAGAATTAGCCTCGCGGGCTAAATCAAAAGTTTTAGTCTTCATTTTTGCTCAAGATCTTGCTAATCTCGTCACCCATTTCACTAGCTTTGACTTGATTCATCTCGCTACTTAAGAGAATGTACATTGCCTCTGCCCTCCAATCTTCGACCTCATCCTGTGAAATTTTGCCGAGAAGAGAAGTATATTATTAGAGTTTGTGCATATAAGTTGTTTATAAGTAAATCTATATAAACTTACTGTCAAATCTTCCAGGTCTTGGACAAACTTTTCACCATTGTAGATGAATGCAAGCTTTAAAACAGCAAATGTAGATTCTCCCTTTTCTACCACTGGAACATCTTGCACGGTATGAATCTGCCATCTTGTACGCATGGGAGTCATTGTTTGTCCTAGTATGGTGTTGAAGACTTCTTTAAACCTAGGTACCTGGGAATATTGCATTTATTAATTAATTGTTTTTATATTGCAACTTGTAAAACTGAAAAAATTGTTATGTAGAAATGCTTACGATTGCAAACTTATGAACATGATATTCCTGAAACTTTCTTTCTCTTTCTTTTTCAGCATCTACATTTTCCTGAATAACTCGACTTGCTTCTTTTTCATCCAATTTATCTACGTCTATCTTTTCTTTCTCAAATTCCTCTAGAGTCGTTTCTCGAGGATCAATAATGTGAACTTTGTTTTGGTATTTGTCCAGCACATATAGTACATAGCGGTCATCCTTCTCCATTGGAATGAATATCTGCGTACAAAATACTTGTTGCTTAGATGATAGTTTAATATAAAGTAATTTAATAGAACACATATTTTGAGATTTTGTCATGGAGGAAAGGGTTGTTACCATGTTTGCTGTTGAGAGATTTTTCCGTTGATTTTCCTTGAGATACATGGGAACCAGCTGATTCTTTCTTTTTTGCAATTCATTCTTAAATTTTTTAATACCAGTTTTGTGATGCTTTAAATCCAATATATGCTGCAAACAATAATTACGATGATAAAAACTGTTAGAAAAAAGAGCTGTGTAACAATATAAAAAGAGTAGGTGTTGCAATATAGACAAGATTTTGCTTTTTAAAATTTTACCTCTGCAAAGTTTGGGCCTAATATTACTCTATCACTCTGTTTTGAATCTTGTCTGCTTTTCCAGATTTCTGCTATGTCATCGAGGACCCTCTTTTCCATATGATGTGGTATGTTCATCTGTGCTGGTCTTGGACCAAATACTGCCTTCAGTTGGGCTCCAGTAAGTTGCGTGCTTTCACTGTCCCTACGGATGCGCCTAAATATAGTTTTGCTGCGACAGGGAGATTAAATAATTTTGGAGGTCACGATCAGTGAGAAACAGATTTTTACATTATTTTTGGCCTCTGTCCAACTATATTTGAGGTGCAATAAAAAACAACTCACTTTTTGTATTCTTCCTGCCAGCTGTCGCTCATGACTAGATGGAAGAGGTTGGACGCCTCCGTTGTGTGTTGGAAGTAATGAGAATGTTTTGGATATGGACTGATGCTTCGTCTTTTGTCCCTTTTAGTTTCATTTGTTTCTGTCAGCGGAAGCATATATGTAATATGTAAGCTCTTGTGATACGAAAGACATTGGTGAACCGTGGGATGGGTAGGTTATTACAAAAAAAGATAAGTAGAAATGATTTTCTTACCTTTTTTGGTGTAAAAGAACTTCGAAGTTTCTGGTTTGAATTCTTTGATTCTTCCAAGTAGATCCTCGCACTTTACTTGGTTTGTTTCACCAAATATGGCTGTAAAAAGGAACTCTGGTTTCCACTCGGCATCTATGTTTCTTTGCTACATGGAGGTCATTGGATATTCTTTTATTTTTCTTTCATGAGATAATTGAAGTATTCAAGTAGTGGTGCTTGTAAAAATTAAAATTATTTCTCTCATACTATTCACTTACATCGAAATCCTCATCATCTTTTATGAGATCAATGCCATTCCAGTATTTTGCAAATTGAACCATGAAGTGTCCGCATTGGGTACCATGCTGTTTTGGCACGCAAACTCTGTTAGGTGTTTCTGCTATCCTCGACCAGTTCGGTTCGCCATTGGCTCGTAGCTCCGCTTCGCCGTAATGCTTCTTCATGAGTGCGTGTATCCTTTTAATGTGTGATTACGGTTTGGTGTTATTGTTGTGTTTTGGCATTAAACAAGGGAATGCAGGAATTGGAAAACCAATTAAAAACAAGGTTGAATTGACGTACCAGTTCTGGATGATCCTTATGGTGTGTTTTCCATGTATTCTTTCCGTCTCCGTTTCTGTAATTTAGTGAGTCAAGTTTGTCAATGGAGCTCGTGTACTTGTTGAGCACGTACAATGTGTAGCGTTTATCTGTGTTGTGAGGTATCATAATCTGCGGTGTTTGGAGATAGAGTCAGTTAAAGTTCATTCTTGTCAAGAGAATTAAATGGCATGTAAATGTGCAATCTGTAGGAGTAATGAATTATGTTTGTATATTTCTATTAACTTACCAGATTTTTCTTTAAAAGTTCCTTCCCTGTTACAAGGGGTGCAAACTGTTTCAATGCTTCGTCCTCATTGAATTCTGCTAGTCCTCCTTTCTCTCCAATTTTGACACCGAGCACGATCTGCGACCAAAATGTTTTCTAATTTTTAGTTCAATCTTTATAAACACTGAAATGATGCAAGTGTTTTTTGTCAAATTGGAGTTCATACGTTTGCAAATTCTGTAGGAAGTATGGCTTTATCGGCTGTGTTGTATTGTTGCTGCACTATCCATTCTTCGAACAATGCATTTGCGATGGAGCTCTTCATCTGTCCATCATCTCCTTTCTGTAGCTGTTCCATTATTTGTTTTCCTGTAATCCAATCGGGTCGCTTCAAGCTAATATATACGTTCACACTGCAAGCAGAAAAAGTTTATACATTAGTTAGGTTGGTTAAAAAAGGGGCAACATTTCTTTTTTTTTTTGTTGTGGCAAGAGAAAGTACTTACTCTCCGCATTCGTCCTGTCCTTCTTTGCTGAATAGGTATTCATGAAGTGCTCTGGCTTTGTTCATAAATTTGAAATCTCCTGGGACAAAAGTAGGAATCATGATTTTTCCATGGAGCCTGCTTGAAGGCTTTACCGGTCTCTTCTTGACCGAGATTTTCTTGTCTGAGCTGTTCTCAGATGATTGACCCATTGAATGTTCTCCTGATTCTTGCTACAAGCTTGTCAGATACGGCGTGGCATTTTTGTTGAACTCAAACTCTTCCTGGTAAATCATTGCTGTTTTGATTTCATCGAATGTCTGCCCCATCTGTTTAAGCATATCGTATTGCTTTAGTTGGTCTGGGTCAAGGTTTGAAATAAATTCATCAACTTCTTCATGTTTTTTTGTTGTTTTGTATTTTAGGAAGTCTAAAGAGATGGTGCTGGAGGTGCCTTCCTGATTTCTTGTCGAGTCTGTTTCTTCTTGAAGAAGAACGTGTTGTTTTTTCTGCTCGGAAACCTGTTCTTGTGTATTTGGTACGTCGTTGCTTCTGTCATCCTCTCTTAAATCAGTTCCTGTTTGTTCAGGTTGCTCTGTGCTCGGGATATTGCTGTTAATATTTTGCTCATCCATTTCCTCTTCAGCATGGTGTGGTATCTTGTCGTCTGGTGGTGGTTGATCTGGTTCTATTGGTGGATCCTTTTCTTCGTGGTCTGTGCAAGATTCTTGGGCGATGGCGTGGCTGCTGACATCCATAACCTCTTTGTGTTTACTGGATATATCAATAACTTCATGCTCTTTTGTGGTTGTTACACGCATAATATGTTCTTTTTGCTCGGGATTTGGCGGAAACTCTTCTAGTATGCAACATTCTGTCTGTCGCATTTCTTTATCTCCCATATCGACTTCATACTTCAGCATATCTGTTAGAAATCAAATAATAATATTTTTTTAAAAGAATATTACTTCTTCTAGTGTGAAAAAATTGTAAGATTTAGTTTCTGAAAAGACTAACCTGTTGTACACTTGATTAATGACAGTTTGGTATTCCCTCTGTGTTGACTGATTAGTTGATATAGAATTTTTTCCTCAACTCTGGTACTTGTTCTGGCTTTAAGGTTGCTGCTGTTCCATCATTGGAGTAGTGCTTCAGGTTCATGTACATATAGAATGCGCAGTCCGTTCTGCATGTAGAGGAATGTTACTAGTAAGATTGTTGTATTCAAGGAACGGAAAAAAGAGAAATGTTGGAGCAATGGTAGTGGTAATTGTTGCATTGAAAAGACGAAACCAGAGAATTATTTCAGTAATTTTAGTAGTGAAACTTGTATTGAAAAAATCAACGAAGTGAAATGTTGGAAGTGCTTACGTTTCTTCTCCTTGAAGTGGCACCTGCAGTTTGACCCTTTTGAAATGGTCGATGCTTTTTTTGTGAAAGTTGTAGCTCTGTGCTTATGTGCTTCCATATTTTCATTAATTTGCTGGTTACATTGTGGAAGAATTCTATTGTGCCTGGATATGCAGTTGAAGAGTCAAGGAGTTCAAAGCGCTGTTTTTGCATGTTAACTGTAATGGTGAAGTAATGACTTGTATTTTCGTCTTGCTCAAACCCGCGCAACGAACATGGTAGAAGGAACTGCAAAACAAAAAATAAGAAGAAAATATTTGGAAATCTTCTTATATTTAGAAACATAAAATAAAAAGATAACTTTTCATAACATATATGCAAGCTGATCTGCTTACCATGTTATAATCTTGCAGTTTTTCATCTTCTTGCATGTTGAAAAATGATGTAAGCCTGGCAGGTAGTAATTTTTTTCTATTGTGTTCTTGATCATTATCTCTGTAGCACATTGGATCTTCATTGCCGACTTCCTTTATCGAGTGCTGCTTGTTTTGTCACAGATACACAAAGGGAATTTGTAAGTTCAGTTATAAAGTCATATATATTGTTTTAAACGTGATTCTTTTGCCGTGATCTTTACTTACAGTGTTGCTTAATGACAGAATCTTTCTCCCTGTGCCATTTAGTTGTTTTCTCAAGATTGTCAGCATGGGCTCGATTGCTTCGGTGCGTACTGAATTACCGACCTTGAAACTTTCGGCGACATGGCCTAGATTGACATCAAACTTGTTCATTGTAATGAAAAGCTCATCCCTGCAAAGTATATTTATAAAAATGTTTTAGTTTACACATGATACAGTCAAAATGATCGTGTGTAATAATGTGTTTTGTGTTAGTTTCATGAACTTACATTTCTCTCTGTGTCCATGGCTCGCATACAACGTTGTACATGTCTTCGATGGCTTTGTTGACGGAATCACTATCTTTGTCCCCTTTCTCCATTGTGCCTGCGATGATTTTGAATTTAATATAAATAACTCCAAGTCACAAGATCACAAGATAGCAATTAAGTTTATATTGTCTTGCCTGCTTCGATGCTAGAAGATATGTCCTGTCCAGTGTTGTTCCTTTCTTGTTCTCTTTCTGCTTGTTGCGGCATATTTTGTTCTTATTTTTGCATTGTACCCTTTTGTTCAGTTTTTTCTGCATCTTCATATGAGTCGTCTTTGTCTTTCTTAGCATCATGTTTTTCCTTGTCAACCGTGGTGTCTTGCTGGTGGTCTTTTCCGTCTTGTTTTTTAGTCTCGACCTGGTTGGCACTGACCTCTCTGCCAGGGGAGTTGGCAGCGTATGACGGTGTAGGGTTTTCTTCGATGGTTTCTTCTTCTTTCTCTGGAACAATGTGTGTGTCTGTTTCATTGCTTGTATCTCCATGGTCGCCTTCTTCGTGTTTCTGCGTTATCATTGAAAAAGCATTGAAATAATTTAACTTGCTACTTTATTTCAATTATAGCAGATGTTATGGGAAAACAACGAATTGTTTGGTGCATTGTTTGAGCTATTTTGATTGTGATTAAGTCGTGTAATTTTGTGGAAATATTTTGTGCAACTTCTCCTGTTGAGCTGTCGTTGGTGATGCTGACTGTTCCACCTGTTCTTCGTTGAGTGTAGTTTCTTGGGTATCCTCCTGTTCTTTGTTTTGGTGTTCATCGTCACTGTCATGTTTTTTGTCTTGTAGCTGTTCAATCATAAAGGTTGCTAAGTTTGAGTGCATTTCAGTTCTCATGGAACTACTTTATATTTTCATAGAATCAGCTTATGTAACTTTACCTCCTCAATCGTTGCTGCTGAATGTTGTGCTTGTTCTTCGTTGGGTTGAGGTTTTTGGGCATCTTCTTCTTCTTCTTCTTCTTCTTCTTCTTCTTCTTCTTCTTCTTCTTCTTCTTCTTCTTCTTCTTCTTCTTCTTCTTCTTCTTCTTCTTCTTCTTCTTCTTCTTCTTCTTCTTCTTCTTCTTCTTTCTTTTGTAGTTCATCGTTGGTGCCGTCGTTTTTGTCTTGTAGCTTTTGAAACACAGAGGTGGCTAAGTGGCAGTGCATTTGAGGTTCCACATAGCTATTTTATACTTTGATAGGACCAACGTATGTAACTTTACCTTTTCAGTCGTTGTTGCTGCTGCCGTCTCTGCTGCGTGTTTTTCGGTGAGGAATGAAATCTGCATCATGTTCCCTGTCATCATCGTCATCATTGGTATCTGAACCTTTGCTGTTGGTATCGTCTTGTTCTTTTTCTACCCTTCGTTGTTTGTTTTTCTTCTTGCGTTTAGCTTGTTTCTTCGTGGTGGTTGGTGATGTTGGCGGGAGTACCATTAGAGGTAATGGCTGATTCTGCAAGGTACTAGTGTCAATGATGTTTTCAGCATTGTCCTTTTGCTTTAGCCTTTTTGCTCCAGGAGTAAAAACAATGCTTGTATCTGATTTCCTCTTTTTTGCTTGTTGCTGGATGTTTATTCTTGTTGAGCCTGGTGTAAATTATCATTTCTTCTGCAGGTGGTTTGTTCCTCATGTTTTGTTCTGTGTCCTTTTCTGATGAATGAGGAGTCATGCTACCTGTTTCTGCGCTGTGAATATCACTGTCTTCATGTCCTGTATAATGATCAAGTAACAAAAAATGATGTTCTTTTTGTCCGAAAATAGTTGATACACATTTGAAATATATGTCTTCCATGATTATGCATAAGGAATGTGAAACTTCCAAAGGGGATTTTTAGTTTTATTTTCTTGGGTTAAGATAGGTTATTACTATTGTTACCGATTGAGCTAATCAGGGGATGGAAGAAAATATTAATTAAGGTTATGAGTGCAGCTGGGGTAGTGAAGTTAGGGTGAAGCATTTTTTGAGACAAAAATGCACTCTGCAGGTGATATTTCATAATTGGAGGAATATCATCAATGATAGTTCAAGATTTATTAGGTAAGTTAAACTGTTTTTGAATTAAAAACAAGATAGTGTGTGAACATTTTTTATGTTTTCTATAAAGAAATATATAAAAAGTGGTAGGTAGTTTTATTTGTAGACATAGTTAAGTCATTGTTGTCAAGGATAGCAGTTAAGTTATTAATAAATCTCAATATAGTTTTTTGTAGATGGATAGTGGAGACTTTTTGCTCAAACCT
Organism: Triticum aestivum; assembly: GCF_018294505.1. Taxonomy (NCBI): domain Eukaryota; kingdom Viridiplantae; phylum Streptophyta; class Magnoliopsida; order Poales; family Poaceae; genus Triticum; species Triticum aestivum. The sequence continues at coordinate 549,535,430 of NC_057800.1, read as the reverse complement.
TTGACAGGAGCTTGCTGATTTGCATGCTCTTCAGCAGGGTCTTCGTTAGTATTTTGCTGCGTTTTAGCTTCTTCCTGAGGATTTGTCATTGCTGCATAAAAATGAGCAGGTGTTAGAAGCAGAGTCGAGTGTCACAGGAAAAAACCTGCGTGGTGTGAAAACAAATTTGCATGGATAGAGAGGCACGGGTTGTTTTACCATAGAAGCATAGGGTACATCTATTCTTTGTTCATAGTATTTCACGGCAGAGGCAGTTAATTTGAAAAACGGTTACATTGACCGCACAAGGGATGTAGAAAATCTCGTACGGTTATCAGTTTAGGCCTCTCAGGATGCTTGCGGGGTTTGGATCTATGGACGTATTCTAGTTACTGATGTTTCAGATTTTTTACCTTTGTGCACAAATCGTATGGCGAAAATCCGAGGGCGGAGAGCAGTAGCATTTCTATTAAATCTCATCTCTACGCTAGTTCAATTTGCTAGGCAAATTGATTTTGGTTATTAGAAAACTCCTTGGTAGCGGTGGCTAGGGTTGCTGTTCCTGGAAGTGGAAAAATCACTACGATCTACCCGGTGGAATGGAGTGGGATAGAATGATAATTACCTTCAGTTGCTTGTGTTGTGTTTTTCGCTTCCATCCGCTTATTGTGTCGTTGCTCCTTTTTTGTTGCGATTTCCGCCACCGCTATTGAAGTCCTCGCCGTCGGTCGCCGCAGCCGCAGGGTTATTGGTGTTGTCACGGGCAGAGTGTGTCTGTTTGTTTGTCGGATTTGAGTGTGGTTGGCGAATGCGGTGGCGGTTGTCTGGTGACGCGAACTCGATTTCGAGTTTGTGTTTGTGTGTAGAAGGAAGGAGGAGAGCGTGCGGGAGTGATGAAGGTTTCGAGATTTATTTTCCGGAAGGGAAGCAAGGTAGTAGAAGAGGGAGGGAGAGATGGAAACTGTCGAACCATCTCTAATCTTCAGCCATCCGTTTGGGCATCAAGATTCGTTATGCTTGGCTTGGGTTTTTTTTGTGCTACAGTATTTTTTTAGTGTTGAGACTGTTAGTCCTGAAGTGGAGCCTCTATATAGGCATTTGGATGCAGGCACACGAGGCACATAAGTGCAGGTTCTACAGGCACGTGGATGCAGGCACATGAGGCACGGAAGTGTGGGTTCTACAGGCACTTCTAGAGGGAAGCACAGGAGACACGGAAGTGTGGGTTCTACAGGCAGTTAGAGAACCACGGGTCAGGCCAGTGTCGTATGAGGCACGTGGATGTAAGCAGCGGAGGCACGGAAATGCAGCTAATACAAGCATGGACATGCTGCTTCTCGAGGCACGGGTACCAACCCCATGGACGTAGTACAAGAGTGTGGTGCAGAGGCATGTGTTAGAATGCTCGGTTAAAGAGGCATGGTTGTGAAGTCTCGGGAGCGATGCGGGCGTGGCAGTGGGACCATGTAAGAGTCATGGCGGATGTTTTGTTAGGCATGTGAGGCACGTTGGTTCAGGCACGGAAGGCAGAAAAGGTGAATCGACAACAGGCACGTATGTGTGTTTTGTCAAGTCACGGGTGTGTACTCTCTGGATGCACAAATGTGTGTCGGGAGAGGCATGGGTCCGACTACTCGGTTACAGAACAACATTCGTGAAGTCACGTGGGTGTGGCATTACGGGGCACGTAAGAGTCCGGGCGAGTGCCACGTGAGGCACGTGGGTGCATGTACGTGTAGGCAAAGAAGTGAAGGCACCATGTTTGTGAAGTCACGTGGTAGTGCTGAAGTGGAGCCTTTCTACAGGCATGTGGATGCAGGCACACGAAGCACTGAAGTGCAGGTTCTACAGGCACGTTGACGCAGGCACATGAGGCCAGTGTTGTGTGAGGCGCATGGATTTAAGCAGTGGATGCACAGAAATGAAGCCAACGCAGCCACGGACATGCTGCTTCTCGAGGCACGGGTATCAACCCTGTGGATGTAGTACAAGAGTGCGCTGGGAGAGGCATGTGTTAGAATGCTCAGTTAAAGAGGCATGGTTGTGAAGTCTCGGGAGCGACAAAGGCACGTACGTGTGTTTTTTCATGTCACGAGTGTGCACTCTATGGATGAACAAACGTGTGGCTGCAGAGGCATGGGTCCGAGTGTTAGAATGCTCGGTTAAAGAGGCATGGTTGTGAATTCTCGGGAGCGACAAAGGCACGTACGTGTGTTTCCTCATGTCACGGGTGTGCACTCTATGGATGCACAAAGTGTGGCTGCAGAGGCATGGGTCCGAGTGTTAGAATGCTCGGTTAAAGAGGCATGGTTGTGAAGTCTCAGGAGCGACAAAGGCATGTTGGTTCAGTCATGGAAGGCAGAAAAGGTGAATCCACAACAGGTACGTACGTGTGTTTTCTTAAGTCACGGGTGTGCACTCTCTGGATGCACAAACCTGTGGCGGCAAAGGCATGGGTCCGACTACTTGGTTATAGAACCAAGGTTGTGAAGTGAGGTGGGTGTGGCACGACAGGCCTTGTAGGAGTCACGGCAAGTGTCATGCGAGGCACGTGGTTGTACGCACATGAGGCAGGGCTTAGAATGTACAGGAGACATGGATTCTGGTACAGGGGGCACTGAAGTAAAAACAATGCTGTGACGGACACGAGGCACTTAACTTGAAAATAGTTACAATCAAGGGACAACGGGCAGAGAAAATCTGGTGTAATTACCAAGTTTGAGCTCTCAGTATGCTCGAAGTATTTGGATCGTTTGAGGTATTATAGTTAGTGAAGTGGTAGGTGTAGTACTTTTAAGCGCATTTCATGTGGTGAAAATTCCGCAGTAGGGAGCAGTAGCGTTTCTATTAAATGTCGTGTTTACGGTACTTCAATTTTTGAGACAAGTTGATTTTGGATAGTGCAAAACTCTGTTTTTTGTGGTGGATAGGGTTCTTGTCCCTGGAGAATGGAATGTAATGGGATAGATTGTTATTTACATTCGATTGCTTGTGTTCGGCTTCTCGCTTCCATCGGTCGATTATGTCTGTTTTTTTTGTGATCTCCGCCGGTGGTGTTGAAGTCCTTGCTTCGTCGTCGTCGGGTGGGTACTTTGTGTTGTTGGGCGCATCGTTTGACGGTGTGTATCTCGAAGTGGGAGGGTGGTTGGCGAAGCGTGGTGGCGGTTGTTTTGCGATGGGAACTGTTGGGGATATTACTGCTGGGCGTAAACCGGCCTAACTGGGCCGGGTCAACTTCATCAGTAGTTCAAGAGTGCTAAAGCCCAAGAAGGCAGATGAGGGCCTAAGGCCCATAGCCGGTTCAAGACTTGTAGCTGTATACCGGGATATGTATATAAACTTGTATTGTAAGTTAGAAATAAGGAGAGGCCAACCCGGAATACGAATATCGACCGGTGTTGGGACTCTGTGAACCGATGGGTGTCACCCGTGTATATAAGGGGACGACCCGGCGGCGGTTCAGAGATAGACAACAACTCGAGACATAGGCGAAGCTTGTTTGCTCCCTAGTCATAGAAACCCCATCAATTCCATCACAACTAGACATAGGCTTTTACCTTCATCGAAGGGGCCGAACTAGTATAAACTCTCTTGCGTCCCTGTGTCCGCTTTAACCCCTTCAAGCTAACCCGTCGCGATGGCTCCACGACTAAGTCCTTTCTCTAGGACATCTGCCGTGACAAAACCACGACAGTTGGCGCCCACCGTGGGGCTATCGTACGATGGTTTCTGGTTCTTGGAGGGCCGCTTTGAAGGACTCGAGGGCTACGCTGTAGGCCGGATGACTAAGAGTCGTCGCGGCAAGTTCTACATCGACGACGTAGGCTGGGGCCCCGAGGCCGGCTCAATTGAGTACGGATACCGGGTCCCCTTTGGTGGCATTCATGTTTTCATTGGCAAGATCGGTAAACCGGGCCCTGAGCCGGACATCTGCACCGACCTCGTCGAGATGGCTCAGCGTGCGCGATCCGCCCGGGTTAAACTGGCCATGAAGCGTGCCTTCGTGGGAGTCATCCATGGAGGAAGTTATGAGGATGGATCGGAATCTCGCGGCGATACCGTCGTTTGTTCCGATGACGAGTCATCGACCGGAGAAACCGAATCTCTTTATCAGCTACAAGACGGCCGGATTGGGGGCTGTTCCGATGGCGACAGTATTCCGGACCCCTCTGATCTGCCCAACCGGGTTGGAATATTCATGACTGGCACACAAGCAGCGCTTCATTCTTCGACCACTACGGCAACAACCTCCGGTTCAGCAGCGGCGACGGCTACCGGGGCAGGAGGCCCTGTGCGCCCGCCTGCTCAAGTTCTATCAGAGCTATTTGATGCATTGGCTGTGCTTATGGCGAAGGCTAATCCGGCAGATCAGGGCGTTCACAACGCAGAAATTGCAAAAGTGAAGGAACAGATCACCCAGGCCAAGGCAGATCTGGCAGCTGAGGACACCAGGATGGCCAAGGAGCGGGCCGCTTTAGACGCACAAGCCTACAAGCTCATGTTGGACTAGAGTGCGTCGCAGGAAGTCATGAGGAGGAAGTACCGATCCCGTTTGCCTCCGGTTTTTGAGGCCAGAGACCTTTTCAACACTCCAGGAGTAGGAACCGGCAATCCGCTGGAGGGAAACCAGGCGGAAGCTCCCGGGACCGGTGCACCGGTTCAGCCTCGTCAGATGGACCCGCCTCGTCAAAACACCGTTATACCTCAGGCGGTTTTAACACCTCCGGGTCACTACTCCAACCCGATGGACAATCTCGTTGCTGCTGCTGCACGGCTGGAGGCCATTCCAATTGAAGGTGATTCGCCGCAGGCAGTAGAGACGCGACGGGTCAAGAAGCTTCCGAGGACAGCTTTGGTCCAACAGGAAGCATACTCGTACAGCCGCGACCGGATCCACTCGACCCCCCGTCCAAGCCGGAGCTATAGCAGACATATGGATGAACCGGCAGTGTCGAGTAACGAACGACGTGGAGCACCCCGTGGCAATGACCCGGCGGGTGGAGCTGATAAGCTCAGGAAGTGGTGAACCGGGCCCGAGCGCACAGGGAGGCCGAGTTAGCCACACAGCATCAGGCTCGGCAGCTCACGCTGGTTCGTCCAACCATCTTGATCGAACCTGGTGTTACTTCTAGTTCTTTGGGGGTGCCTTGCCTTATCCCCGCTTTACGCAATGTGCGCCTGCCCAAGGATTTCAAGGGCCCGCGCAAGGTACCAAATTACACGACGGATCAGCCTTCAGAGACATGGGTGGAGAGCTATGAGATGGCCATGGAGATGCTTGATGTGGATGATGCGGCGTGTGCGAAATACTTCACCATGATGCTTGAAGGAACGGCCAGTACTTGGTTAAAAAGCTTGCCGGCTAATTCTATCAGTTCATGGGCCCAATTACGAGTCCGGTTTATCAGCAATTTCAAGGATACATGTAAACAGCCTATGTCGATAGTGGACTTAGCTGCATGCGTCCAGGAGGAAGGAGAATCAATGACTCATTGGGTGCGCCGGGTTTCACAAGTGTTGCACTCATCAGACCGCATCAACGCTGACACCACAGTATTAACCCTAGAAGGCAACTGCCGGTTTGGGCCCCTGAAGCTGAAGTTGGGACGGATGAAGCGTCATTGCACTGACATGGGGACCCTCATGGCCGCTTTGGTGAAATATGCTGATTCTGATAGTACCAAGGATCTCGAATCCGATGATGACAAGACAGGGAAGGGAAAGAGGAACAACAACTCCAAAGGTCAGCAACATCACTGGGCAGGCAATGGTGGTGGAGGCAAGCGTAAAGCGGATGGTAACATGGACTTTGTGGCTAATACCAACACACAGGACAATGGCCAGCGACGCAAGGGTAAACCGAAAAATCGCAATGGGGCACCCAACCCTAACCCAGACCGCCTAAACTATCTGCTAAGCCAGCCCTGTCCAAGACATGGGACGAAGGAGGCGCCAGCAAACCACCTTTGGAAGGATTGCTTTATTATGCAGGAGTTCAAGAATTCTAATGCTTTCCGGTATGATCACGGATCCGGCGGTGGCTCGGGATCCGGGCCGGGTTACAGTGGAGGAAGTTCCGGTTCAGGATTTAATGGTAATCCGGGCGGACATAATGGTCAAAATAGTCAGAACAACCAGGGTGGTTACAACCAACAGCAGCAACAGTCAGGTTACCAGAGCAACGCAAAGCAGTTGAGTAGTGAGCAGTACCATGTCTTCACCACTAGCTTGGACAAGCGAGACCGGAAGGTTCAGAGGCGGGCGGTCAACTCTGTTGAACCGGCCATACCCCGTTATCTACGTTGGTCTGAACAGCCAATCATATGGAGCAGAGAGGATCACCCTCCCCAGGTCGATAATCCAGGTCAGTTGGCTCTGGTGGTGGCGCCTCAGGTGGGAGGTTACAAGTTCACCAAGGTGCTCATGGATGGAGGGAGCAACATTAATATCTTGTACTATGAGACCTTCCGTCGTATGGGACTAACAGATAAAAATCTTAAACCGTCTAATACGGTGTTCCACGGTGTAGTACCTGGCAGATCAGCATATCCTGTTGGTAAGATAGCTCTGGAAGTGGCCTTTGGGGATGATCATGATTCCAGGTCGGAGACATTGATGTTTGAAGTAGTGAAAATCCAAAGTTCATATCACGCCCTATTTGGGCGACCGGCCTACGCCAAGTTTATGGCATGGCCCTGTTATGTGTATTTGCAGCTCAAGATGCCGGGTCACAAGGGGACAATAACGGTTCACGGAAGCCGCAAAATCGCTTTGGAGTGCGAGGAAGGAGATGCGGCCTATGCAGAGTCGGTTTGTGCCACCGAGGAGCTGAAGTATTATAAGGACAATGTTGATCCTGCGGACATGACTCCATTAAAGAAGCCAACTACGGAGCATGATCCGGCCCTGAAGTTCAAATCGGCAGCAGAAACTAAGCTTGTTGACTTTGTACCTGGCGATTCGTCCAAGCAGTTCAGCATCAGTGCTAATTTGGATCCGAAATAGGAAAGCGCGCTCATCGAGTTCATCCGTGAGAATCGGGACATTTTTGCATGGAAGCCCTCTGACATGCCAGGTGTACCGAGACAACTCGCTGAGCACACCCTTAATGTGGATCCTAAATACAAACCGGTGAAACAGTTCCTCTATCGGTTTAACGAAGAAAGACGCAAGGCAATTGGAGAAGAGGTAGCCAGGCTCTTAGCAGCTGGTTTTATTGTTGAAGTTTTTCACGCTGAGTGGCTTGCCAATCCGGTGCTGGTCCTTAAGAAAAACGGCACCTGGCGCATGTGTGTGGATTACACAGATCTTAATAAAGCTTGTCCAGCAGATCCTTTTGCTCTCCCCCATATTGATCAAATTATTGATGCTACGGCGGATTGTGAGCGTTTAAGTTTTTTGGATGCATATTCTGGCTATCATCAGATCAAAATGGCAGTTAAGGACCAGGAGAAAACGGCATTCATAACTCCCTTTGGAGCCTTCTGCTATGTGTCTATGCCCTTTGGGCTCAAGAGTGCCCAGGCAACTTATCAACATTGTGTGCAAAATTGTCTACACAAACAGATTGGCCGTAATGTACACGCCTACGTGGATGATATCGTGGTTAAATCCAGGGAGAAGGAGACTCTGATTGGTGATTTAAAGGAAACTTTTGATAACCTGAGGACATACAAGATGATGCTTAATCCGGACAAATGCGTCTTTGGTGTACCCGCGGGCAAGTTATTAGGCTTCCTGGTGTCCAATAGGGGAATTGAGGCTAATCCGGAGAAGATCACAGCCATCACCTCCCTGGCTAAACCGAAGTGTATCAATGATGTTCAACGCCTGGCAGGCCGGATTGCCGCGTTAAGCTGGTTTATCAGTCGTCTTGGTGAGAAGGCAATCCCTTTGTATCAGATGTTGAAGAAGACGGATCAGTTTGTCTGGAGTTCTGCTGCTGATGAAGCATTTGAGGACTTAAAGCGGCAATTGGCCAATCCGCCTATGCTCGCCGCTCCCATTGACAAAGAGCAGTTACTGCTATATGTTGCTGCTAATGCTCGGGCGGTCAGCGTGGCTATTGTGGTGGAGCGAAAGGAGGCAGGTAAGGAGCATCCGGTTCAATGTCCGGTCTATTATATCAGCGAGGTGCTCATTGAGTCCAAGCAAAGGTATCCGCATTGGCAGAAGCTAGTGTATGGAGTTTTTATGGCAAGACGGAAGCTTAAACAATACTTCGAAGGGCATCCAATTACGGTGGTCAGTTCTGCTCCTTTAGGGGATATCATCCAGAACCGGGAAGCAACTGGCCGGATTGCCAAGTGGGCTATAGAGCTTGGGCCGCACGATTTGAAGTATGTGCCTCGGACGGCGATTAAGTCTCAAGCACTGGTTGATTTTATCAATGATTGGATGGAAATACAAGCACCTGAAGAAAAGCCGGATCACACATATTGGACCATCCATTTTGACGGATCCAGGCAATTGGAAGGCTCGGGGGCTGGAGTCGTATTAACTTCCCCACGAGGTGATAAGTTTTGTTATGTTCTCCGCTTAATGTTCCCTTGTACTAACAATGCAGTTGAGTATGAAGCCTTGCTCCATGGTCTTCGGATGGCTAAGGAGATGAATCTAAGTCGAGTTAAGTGCTTCGGTGACTCGGACCTCGTGGATCAGCAAGTGTCTGGCACTTGGGACTCCAAGGATCCACTCATGGAAGCATATCGTCGTGAGGTGGATATTGTTGCAGGTCATTTCAAAGGCTATCAGGTGGACCACATGGACCGGCGGAAAAATGAAGTGGCGGACGCTTTAAGCCGGCTGGGCTCTCAGTGCAAACCGGTTCCGCCCAATGTTTTTCTGGATGTGCTGCACAACCCGTCGGTCAAGATCCCCGGTGAAGCGGATTTGGCCATTCCTGATCCGGAGGCTCAATTGGTGGCAACTCTTCATGTTATTCTGGATTAGATGCTTCCTTACCTGGCGTACAAGAACCGGGGCGAGTTACCAGAGGATGAGACTCTGGCCAGACAGATAATCCGGCGATCCAAGTCCATGACTATTATCAACGGCGAGTTGCATTATTGCAGTGTGTCAGGAGCATTTCAACGCTGTGTGTCTCCTGAAGAAGGCCGTGAAATTTTGCGTGAGATCCACGCAGGAGATTGTGGTCACCACGCCGGTTCAAAATCTCTGGTGGCTAAAGCGTTTTGCCATGGCTTCTATTGGTTAACTGCTCATGCTGATGCAGAGGATCTGGTCAGACGATGTGATGGTTGCCAAAAGTTCTCAAGACGTGCTCATGTACCGGCTCAAGAATTGAGAATGATTCCAATTACTTGGCTGTTTGCGACTTGGGGGCTGGATATGGTTGGGCCTTTCAAAAGGTCCAAAGATAAGAAGACCCACCTCCTGGTGGTGGTTGACAAGTTTACAAAGTGGGTGGAGGCAGAACCTGTTAGCAAGTGTGATGCGGCCACGGCGGTTCAGTTTATTAAAAAAGTGATTTTCCGGTTTGGCTTTCCACACAGTATCATCACAGATAATGGTACCAATTTGTCCAAAGGTGCCATGAAGGAGTTCTGCGAACGGGAGCACATCCGGCTCAACGTTTCATCAGTGGCACACCCACAGTCCAATGGTCAAGCAGAAAGAGCTAATCAAGAGATCTTGAGAGGCATCAAGCCCCGGCTCATGGTTCCTTTGCAGAGAACGCCGGGTTGTTGGGTAGAAGAATTACCATCTGTGTTATGGAGTATCAATACAACACCCAACAGGTCAACAGGATACACACCGTTCTTCATGGTTTATGGAGCGGAGGCGGTTCTCCCCAGTGATATCCGTCATGATTCACCTCGTGTGACGGCTTATATTGAAGCAGACAACGAGACATCACGGCAAGATGCTTTGGACCGGTTGGATGAAGAGCGTGACATAGCAGCCGCCCGATCGACGATTTACCAACAGGATCTTCGTCGTTATCACAGTCACCGAGTCAGAACCAGAACCTTCCAGGAAGGAGATTTGGTGCTTCGTCTCATCCAAGATCAGACTGATATGCATAAGTTATCCCCACCTTGGGAGGGGCCTTTCGTTGTCAGCAAGAATCTGCACAATGGGTCATACTATCTGATCGATATTCGAGAGCATAAGGACTCACGTACATCAGAGGAGGAGACCAACAGGCCGTGGAACATAGCTCATCTTCGGCCTTATTATACCCGAGCCATTGGTTCTACTTATGTACATATTACAACGATGTATATATTATGATTAAATATAATAAACCGGAACCTCAGCTAAAGCGGGGTATCTGTTCTTTTACATCATGTGTGGTTACACGGAGTTGTTCTAAAACGTCCTCCGGTTTACCCCTTGAGTTCGCTTTTTAAAAGCATCATTTATATCACTTGGAGGTTTGGTCGTGTCCGAACCAATACCATACCTCTTGATAGGCGAGAGCCACCAGATCACTTGGGGACTTGGTCACGTCTGAACCAGTCATGCCTCTTGATCGGCCTAAGGCCACAGAATCACTTGGGGGCTTGGTCGAACCCGAACCATTGCTATGCCACTTGGTCGGCATAAATGCCACGGTTTCATTTGGGAACCTGGCTGACTAGAACCATAGTTACACCTAACAGGAGCTTGGTCATGTTCGGCCATGGTAACGCCATCTAATCAGCTCAAATAAACCTTTTTTTGCAAACGGTTTTGTCATTGCTTTTGCTTCACACTTTTCTTTGCAAGATACTTTTTTTCTTTTTTATTGCGTTTTTTAAACCGACAAAGTTTTCAACCAGTCAATTGACGGAACACGGTTCACGTCAATCCGGAGACTATTTGCCCGGTTTGATCTTTTTTGTTAACATCCTCTTATGGAGTAACATGGTGTTTATTATAACCCGGTATGGTTTACATGGTAAACCAGCTCATATATATATAGGAGCTGTTATCTCCTCCAACAGTGTGGGTTTGCAAAACTCCGCTTCAAGCTTGGCCAAGCCAACTTCATGCTCAACGATGGCAGGTATTATGTATCTCAAAAATTTGGTCATATACTTAATTTTTTTTCGGATGTTTTGATTTCATATATGCAGACATCATATTCCGCCTGACGGTACAACCACGGTGGCACTTGAAGAGTTTCTTATTGCAGAAAGTGCTTTGGAAAGTTCATCACCACAGGAAGAACAAATTATGCACGAAGGCATATCAACATCAAAAGTATCAGCTAGCCTATTACAAGGCAACACGGTGCCCATAATAATATCATTGTTTTTCGCAAAGGAGAGGCAGTTTTAAAACCGGCTTCCGGTTCAAGCTTGGTCACCAGCCTGGCCTGATGGTTGTGGGTCATCCTGCGCCGCTTCAGCCTCCATTTCTCTACCTAGTGGCTGGAAATCAACAGTTGTCTAGTCGATTCCCATTAATGCTTGAAAAACAGCTTCATCATGGATCAGCAATGAAGGGTCAATATCGGGAGCGTAAGTATGCTTACGGATTGGAGGGATCAGATTTTCCGATTCATGGATTGGTGCAGCTATTCGCTTGTTCTGATTGTCATATTGGGCTTGATAATGAGACAAGTCTGCTTCTTCAGCCAATTGACAAGCTAGCGGACGCACCTCCCGGTTTATTGCTCGCAGATCCGCTTCACCAAACTCTGACCCGTCTTCCTTCAAGCTGGGATAGCCCTGATCCGCTTCAATAGGATCAAAATCCGGCACCCAGGCTTTTGCCTGGATTAAGGCATTGATTGCACCGGTTCGAGCAGCAGATTTCTTCAGCTCTTCAACCCGGGCAGGAAGCACCGAGAGTTTCATCAGAGTGTCTTGAATCAAAGTGGGCGCCGGTTTGTTATGGGATGCGGTACAGATGATCCGCTGGACACCATTATACAATTGTTCAACCAATGTATAGGCGGCTTTCAATTTCTTCCGCACATCTGACCCCAAGTGACCAATGCATGTCCCTGAAATACCATAAAGGGTTACTAAACCGGCAGCTCTGTAAGAAGGCAGAGCCAATTCAGAAGTCAAACTGGCTTACCAAAGATAGCAGTGGTCATAGCATGCACGTGCCGCTTTATGCTGGTCAGTTCATCCGCCACTGGTTTTAGTGCAGCCTCGGCATCCTCTGCTCGTTTGATTAAAGCGGACTTTTCAGTGGCCCAATCCGCCCGCTTCTTCTTGAAGCTCTCCTTAAGCTGTTCCATGGCGCTTAAAGCGTTGGCTAATTCCTCTTTTGCTTTGGAGGTTTCAGTTTGTTGGGTTTTCAGGTTTTCTTGGAGATCGGCAACTTGGCTTTCTTTCGTTTTCAGCTCCGCCTGCATGCAGACAGTTATATGCTTCAACAAAACGGTACAAGGATTGAAGTACCAACCACATAACAAGTTATGCACTTAGCACTTGGGGGCTAATGCATATTCGATCTTCGTCTTTCAATTGCTTACAAAGTCCCAAGATCAATACAAGTATTCAACTTGGCACTTGGGGGCTAATGGCTATTTGCTCGTATATATATTCCGATGCGGCAATCTCAATTACTTAAAGTACCGGTTTAACTACGCTAAGTTGAACCGGCCTTGGGGGCTACATCGGCGAATTTTAAAGCATTAAGATTTATATTAGTAAGTCCCGGTTTGAAAGAAGATTACAAACCGGCCCTTGGGGGCTAGGAGAGTCAGCAAGTATTGAAGCATACAAGCAGGAAAGAGCATATGGAAGTTACCTCGTATTTATCCTCCATCATATTAACCAGACTGGCTTCATAGTCACGGCTGATATACAGCCGGTTCAGGTAGCCGGAATGGATATCTTGGGCGTTCAGAGCAGCGTAAGTCGCCAGATCAGCATTCCACTTGCCTTTACCAAAGGCAGCAAATTCTTCCTTGGCAGAATGTTTGGACAAAGCAACAGGATTGCTTGGCTCGGTATGGCCAGTGCCAGTAATGACAACCTCATCCTCCTGAGTATCGCCGGTTTGCACTGGGGCTGTTGGCTTGTCAGTAGGTTTTGCAGGACCTGAGGCATCAGTAGGTCTCTCTTCAGCAATAAGATCGTCGTCTTGCTGCGGTGGATCGTTGGGTATATCCTCAGGAATAGCCGCTTCAAGATCTGGTGTCTTGCCTGGCTCAAGAACGACATCTTCTTTGACCGCTTTGTCCAGGCGAGCCTTCTTGCTTGGCCTAGGTTTGGCCCTAAAAATAATAACAAAATCAAATACAACATATGTTCTAAGGCGATGTGCTACAAATATCATAATAAGTATAGCTTACCCAAGCACCATTTTGAGCGGTGGCAGCTGAGTAGCCGATGACTCGCCAGAAGATGAGTGGGAAGTAACCTGGTAATCGGAGTCAGATGGATTAAGAGGTTGACGAAAGCAGCCCGCTTGAGGACAATCACTGACAAGCAAATTAGAGACCTCTGAACGGTGTTTCCGAACCGGACTGTTCGGTAAATCAGCGAAGGTAACTACTTGGCCGCTGTGCTGGGTTGTGCGACGAGCTTCGTGCTGTTGGGTCTTCATAAGAAATTTGGGATCCAAATAAGCAAGAGGATGAGAAAATTTAACTTTCCGGTTTGCCTGACGGATTTTTAGCGAAGGCAAAGGTTCTGAATCGGAAGAGAGAATAATTACCTCTGCAGCATCAGCGTGGCTGGCTTCGGCATCATCCTGACAAATATCATCATCAATAAGACGCATGAAAAATAAGCCAAGTGAGTCAAGCTCTACCTCAAGGTCCGGATTATCCACATCATCATCAGGGGCCGGATTAGAAGATGCAGTAGTTCTTTTCCTGTGGGCAGTCTTCTTTACAGCTTTAGTCTTTTGCCGGGTTGCTCTTTCTGGTTTGTCTGGTTTTTCTGGTTTCTCTTGCGGCAATTTCTTGCTCCAAAATGGATCATTGCCCTGATTACACAGACACTGATATTAAACAATGACCAGATATATCAATAACAGATTCAGCAAAAGGAAAAATCAAGGTCTTACAGCTGGCGGTTTGTTGGTGGCACAGAAGGGAAGCAGGCCGTTTTTAGCACATATATGTTCCGGTTCATTCAGCATCTTATTCACAGCCTCTGTGATTTCTTCATCGGTGAGCTGGATTTTGGAATGTCGCAGTGGGTCATCAACACTGCCGGTATACTCGCACATCAAACCGAAGCGCTGACTAAGGGGCAGTATGCTCCATGATATCCAACAGCGAGCGAGATCAACCCCTGTTAAACCGTTGGCCATAAAGGCTCTGAGCTTCGACTGTTGAGGAGCATATTTGCTTCTCTCCTGGGCAGTCTATCTTTGCGGAAAAGGGTGTGTATTGCTGAGCCGCTCCGGACGAAAACCAGGCAAGGGATTCTCACCAGCAGGGGAGGTGTCTTTGCAATAGAACCATGTCTGATTCCACTCTTTGGGGTGGCTGTGCAGTTTGGCGTGAGGGTATGTGACCTCTTTCCTTTTCTAGATCGCCACGCCACCCAACTGCGTATTGGAGCCGTCAGTAAACTCAGTACGGCGGTTTAGATGGAAAAGGTCTCTGAACAATTCCACTGTGGGCTCCTCTTGAAAGAATGCCTCACAGAGCACTTGGAAGTGACACATATTTGTAATAGAATTGGGGCCAGTGTCTTGTGGATGGAGTTGGAAATCGGCCAAAACATCCCGGTAAAATTTAGAACCGGGCGGCTTAAAGCCCCGAGCTAAGTGATCTACGAAAACAACAACCTCTCCTTCTTGAGGAGTGGGAGGGCATTCTTTGCCAGGAGCCCTCCAATGGATGGTATCTTTGCTGCCTAAAGCGCCGATCAGGACTAGATCGTCCAGCTGAGCCTCTGTGATGCGAGAAGGAACCCAATTGCACTCATATACTTGCTTGGCCATGATGAAATCTACAAGGTAGAAGATCCCGGTTCAAAAATGCATTTGATCAAGGTACATTGGTATGTGCAATGTTAAACCGGAGACAAATCTATCTGAACCCGAGTTTTATGAAGCAACAACATCTGGCAGTTCAACAAGGGGACTAATGGTATATACCGGTTTGGCAATTTTTTCTAGAAGGTTAAACCGCCCGGTTTAAACATTGAAGCAGATGAGTAAGTTTATAGAAACATATTTCATAAGATTTCTCTACAGCGATGGATCTAAAGCAAGTTCAGAAAAAAGATAAATATTCAAAGGTCCAAAAGGAGCAGTACCGAATCAATGAGCAAGACGTACATACAGATTTATGGTTTTGAGATGTGTAAGTGAAGGCAAAGGGTAAACAGCTACCATTGCACAGAATAAAGATTTGCGGATTCATCTAAAGATCTATCGTATGAGCAAGAGGCAGACGATGAACACTGAAGAACTGTGAAACCCTAGGTCAGATCTGCGAGGGAAAGGATAGAAGATTTACCAGAGATGAGGAAGACGTGGAAGGTTGCCGCGATGCTCTGGTGCGCCCAGGTTGATGCAGCAGCCAAGGTTGTGGCAGAGGTCGATGGCGGCGGCAGAGCTCCAAGGCTGGCGACACGAGGAAGATGAAGAAGAAAGTCACGAAGGTGAGAAAAGAAATGACCCTTCAGTCCTATTTATAGGGCGAAAGAACATTTGTCAGGCGCGACAATCAAGGGACCACGAAACGGAGCTGTCGCCTCGATTTCCGCAGATCTATTAAACAAAGAAGCATAAATGGATAGCTTCGTTATGACAGGTGACGTCACTCCGGTTTACAGCAATCAGGGAAGATGACATCATGGCGGTTTACCAATTTATGAGAAGATGTTGAAGATGAAGCTTTTGTTAAAGGATTGACATGAACCCGTTCAAATCAATCTGGGGCCTAATATTGGGGATATTACTGCTGGGCGTAAACCGGCCTAACTGGGCCGGGTCAACTTCATCAGTAGTTCAAGAGTGCTAAAGCCCAAGAAGGCAGATGAGGGCCTAAGGCCCGTAGCCGGTTCAAGACTTGTAGCTGTAAACCGGGATATGTATATAAACTTGTATTGTAAGTTAGGAATAAGGAGAGACTAACCCAGAATACGAATATCGACCGGTGTTGGGACTCTGTGAACCGACGGGTGTCACCCGTGTATATAAGGGGACGACCCGGCGGCGGTTCAGAGATAGACAACAACTCGAGACATAGGCAAAGCTTGTTTTCTCCCTAGTCATCGAAACCCCATCAATTCCATCACAACTAGACGTAGGCTTTTACCTTCATTGAAGGGGCCGAACTAGTATAAACTCTCTTGCGTCCCTGTGTCCGCTTTAACCCCTTCAAGCTAACCCGTCGCGATGGCTCCACGACTAAGTCCTTTCTCTAGGACATCTGCCGTGACAAAACCACGACAGGAACTCTTCTTAGAATTTGGTGTAATGAACCTATGAGGAGATCTTGTGTGAGTGTGGAATGTTTTGAGATTTTGCTGTGGAAGAGAGGAAGGAAGAGAGTAGTGGAGGTGGGATAAATGGAAATGATGGAACCGTATGTAATCTTCGACGATCTGATTTTAGTATCAAGATTCGTGTCGCTTGGTTTTTTTTCGCTATAGCATCTTAGTAGACGTGTGAGGCAAGGAACATCAGGCTCTATAGGCACTGACGTTGGAATTTTAGAGGCACTGGTATCAACTCTGTGGATGCACAAATATGTGATGGCAGGGGCATGCATCTGAAGACTTACTCAGAGAGTCACGGTTGTGAAGTCTTTAGAGTTACGAGCGTGTGTCGCCACGGGCACGTGAGAGTGATGCGTCGGGAAGTTTGGTACTAGAGGCATCGGTGCGAATAATACTCAGAGAGTATGGGTTGTGGGTCCACATGTGTGAAGTCTGTGCAACATTGGTCGTGTGGTAGTAGCGGCGTGCGCCGGGAAAGGTGCGAGCAATAACATTTGTTACGTGCTTAATCGGATGATTTGACGGTTGCTTTTTCCCGCCAACCGCGAGCATTGTCACTCGGCGGTTGCCTCGACGCACAGCAACGACGAGCGCGTGTCTTCCGCCCTCTCTACCATGACGAGGCCGCATCCAACTGCCTCCTCCACGACCCAGACCTTGGTAAAGGGTAACTGCGATTCCATAGCCGCTCAATTCTAAAAACACTATTGCCGTTCCATCTCAACTAGCATCTCCTCACAATCTCTGTGTGAAGGCGGCCATCACTGGAGGAGCGTAATGGCGGAGGAACCATCTGCCAATCGTCCCCGTGGTGAGACGTCCGACCAGAGCATGAAGGTCGACGACGTTCAGGTCCCCGGTCAGAAGCACGACTACAAAGTGCACCTCAAGGAGGTTGACATCCACGACAAGGAAAAGCTGGCTGTCGTATGCACGAGCAATCCTGAGGAAGCCGACAAGATGATCAGCAGGATCCTGAAGAGGCTCTGCGGCTTGTACCCTCACTACATCGGCGTTGATGTCGAGTATACCAGGGAGGACCAACCTCTGCAGAGGGCAGCGGTT
The DNA here is from genome assembly GCF_018294505.1 of Triticum aestivum. Taxonomy (NCBI): domain Eukaryota; kingdom Viridiplantae; phylum Streptophyta; class Magnoliopsida; order Poales; family Poaceae; genus Triticum; species Triticum aestivum. Next base: position 549,518,007 of record NC_057800.1, on the reverse strand, counting down.
CTACAGTTATGCGTGGAGGAACTTTGTTTGGTATATCACATCACCGCGGCAACAAAATGGTGAACCATCCTACAGTTTCAACCTCTCCGTGCTTCTGTTTAATTATCTTTTCACCCGGAAATTTGATTAGATTGGTTTATTGAGTTGATGTATCAGTGAATTTTCTGAAGTAGATGCAGCACAATAGATTTTGAACTTGACTCACCAGATCAGTTCATGTATTTCATGCACTAGATTAATTTATGGGTTTGATGTACGAGATTATTTTCTGAACTCGATGTTCTAGCGTACTTTCTGTTCTAGTGTATTTTCTATATTTCATGTTCTAGTGTAGTTCAGTTTCTTGAATTGATGTGTTAACGTGGCTAACAAGTGGATAGGTAATTGGTTCAAGTGTAAATTCCAAAAAATAAAAATAACATGCTGTGCTTGTATTTTATTTCTGAACTTTGCGTAGCAGTTTCTGAAATGTTTTCATCCATGAATTATACGTACTATATAAGCATGTACTTGATCGATACTTGATGAATCGACCTTAAATGTGCCATCCCCCCTGCAGGCCCAAGAGCCCACGCCCGTTCCTGAAGGAGGACAGGTTCTACACCTTTGCCGGCTTCAGTATTGAAGGTGACAAAGAGATGCTGTGAAGTTCTGGTTTGGAGATCAACCCCGACAAGTACGTCAACATCCAGCGCAAATGGAGAGTTCCTTTCAAGGGAAGAAAGAGGTACCACTCTTTGGCTGATGTTGTAGGTAGCGTGATCCACCCATTCTACAAACAGATGAAGGATAAGATTGATAGAGTTGAAGACCATAAACTGTGGGGGATCAGCCCACTTCCAAATTACCTCATTGAGTATGCAGCGATAGATGCGTACGCAACCTACGAGTCGTGGAAGAGAATTGAAAACATCAGAGAAGGTCTAGAGAGTGCAAAAGAGGCAGAGAAGAATTATGACGATCCTTACTACGTATACTAGTGACGATGAAAACATAGAAAACTGGTGGTGGAGTTGCTTGTGTTTATGCTTGTCATTTCTATTGTATCAGGTTCGTAGTTTACTTCTGTTAGAACGAAGGAGTTTGTAATGTCATATGTATCAGGTTAAACAAGTTTCCTTATGTCAAGTTGTAGTTGGTTTATGTGATTGAGCAAGTTATTTAGCTTGCTAAGTACCGTGTTTATTCAGCAATCATGTGATTTTGAAGAAGTAATGTTGCTTTTTACTCTAAAAACAACAAAATGCAAAGCAGTCTTTTTGCGCTGAATACACTTTAGTTGTCCACACAAGCGCGTCTTCTAGAGGAGTGGCAGGATTGGTATGGGCCGGAATACGTAGTTAGAGAGGCACAGGTTTGCAGTCTTTAGAGTCACCGGCGTGTGTTACTACAGGGGCCGAAGGCACGTGGACGGGGTAGCAGAGTTGAGCTCCTAATACATAGTTACAGGGTCACGATTTGGAAGTGAGTCAAGGTTGTGCGACGTCATGGGGCATGTAAGAGTCATGGCAAGTGTCATGTGAGAGAGGCACCTGGATCCAGGTACACAAGGCACGGGATTGCGACTTCTCGATGCACGGGTATCAACGTTGTGGGTGCACAATAGTGTGGTCTGAGAGGCATGTGTTGGAATGCTCGGTTAGAGATGCACTGTTCTGACGTTTGTGAAGAGACATGGGCGTGGTACCGTGACCATGTAAGAGTCTCGTGGCGTGACACATTAGGCATGTAGATGCAGTTACGGAAGGCACGGAGGTGAAGACCCAAGAGGCACGGAAGTGGGGTTTTTGTTGTTGCGAAAATTCAAAAGTGTGATACCAGAGGCATGCTTCCGAATACGAATTTAGGGAGTCACGGTTGTGAAGCCTCTAGAGAGTCACGTGTGTCTGGCATCACGGGCATGGAGTGGTGTGGGCCTTTGAGAGGCATTACTGGCTCTTAACCCTCTGGATGCATGGTGGTGTGGTCGGAGAGGCTTGCTTGCTAATACTGAGGTAGGAAGGCACCATTCTGGATGCACATGTGTGAGGTCTCTAACGGCGCGAGTCGGTGGGACCACATGCATTTGTTTGAATACTCATTTAGAGAGTCATGTTTGTACTCACGCCAGACTCATTCTGTAGGTTGGTGGCGTTCGGCAGCACACGGTTTCAGAAAGGGGGAATGTTTGTGAAGCATCAAAGTCACCGGTGGTCACGCGTGAGTAGTATGTAGAGTCATGGCGTGTCGACTTGATGCACGTATGTCTAGGGACGGACTTGGGTGGTTTATGGGGCATGGTCATCAACCACCTGGATTGATAGTTGGGGCATGGGCACCGGCTTGTGTTCGAATGCTTGGTTACTGAGGAATCAAGGAAATACATCAATAAAAATAGTCTGTTGCTTCATTATTACAGTACGATGTGCGGTTAAACCGTCTTCTGGTGTTTCGATGGAGCTAGGCTCGTTCGCTTATCAACAACTTTTTATTGCATGATTTCGTCATAGATCTTTCTAATCTCATCGCCCATTTCGCTAGGTTCGATTGTATTCTGATCGCTAAATACTAGCTTGCACAGTTGTTGTGCTTTCCATTATTCCGTGCCATCCTATAAAAAGGTCAGTGAAAAAAGGAGAAAAAACACATCAATATTAGGTCATGCAGTTGTATGATACCTAGAAGATTTATTGCGAGTTTTAAGCGAAAACTTACGTCGAAATTATCAATCTCTTCGATGAAGTGGTTGCCATCAAAGAGATGCGCGAACCTTAGAATAGCAAACGGGGTTTCACCTTTGTTCACCTTTGGAACGCCCTGTAAAACTTCAACACCCCATCTTGTATTTTCCTTTTCGAATTTTTCACCCAGTAATATTTCGTATACTTCTTTAAACCTGGGAACCTGTGAATTGCATTTTGTTTTTGTTTTTAGAGATACATGTAGTGTAATTTGTAAAACTGAAAAATGGCGTTATTTACAATTCTTACCACTTTGTCTTTATGGTTGTGGTATTTGTGATGGTCCTTTTCTTTGATGGCTTCATTGTTTTCCATGATAGCAATCTGCTTCATTAGTTTGCCATCATGCATGTGTCGATCATGTTGATTTTTCAGGTATTCTTGACTTCTCAATTCTTCAAGAGAGGTTTCTTCAGGTTCGATGATTTGAAGCTTCCTTTTATATCTGTCGAGCACCAATAGTGTGTATCGATCTTCCTTTTCAAATGGCTTGAATACCTGTTGTACAAAAGTTTTATTGTTAGCGGAGAGTTTAGAATATAATATTCTGTTTTGAAATGCTTATTTTTATTTTGTTGTATGGAAAATGCTATTACCATTTTTGCTGTTTTGAGCTTCTCTGATTGACATTTCTTAAGGAACAAAGGAACCAAGGCATCCTTTTCTCGTGTGAAATCAACTCTGAAGTCCTTCATAGATTTTCTTTTATCCTTTAAACCCAGAATATGCTGCAGGCAACAAATAAAACGAGTTAGAAAAAATAGATTGGTACCAAGAGATTAAACAATAGTTCGAAAAAGATGAGTTTATATGATCACTGTGATTTTTTTTTGAAATTTACCTCCGCAAAGCTTGGCCTAATAATAGTCTATGTCTTTTGTGTATAGTTTGGTTGTGCTTTCCCATGCTTCTGCTAACTCATCGAGCACCTTCTTTTCCTTCCTTGAAGATTTTTCTTGTTTGCAGGCTCAAATATTTCCTTTAGCTTTGATCCAGTAAAAGTTGTCTTTGGTTGATCTCTCGAGAATACTACTTTTCTGCTTACATTCAGGGCAGTAGAAGAAATTTTGTTGAGAAAGTCATTAACCAAGTACTTCCTTTTGATAAACAGGAATTTAAGGTTCTTTGCAGTTACCTTTTGAATTCATCCTGCCATGTGTCACTCATGACTATGTTGTAGAGCTCGTTTGCCTTATCCACGTGTAGAAACGAATGCGGTGTTGCGGGTATTTCTTGCTGCTCTCTGACTGATGCTGGTTTTTTACGTCTCGCTCTGTCAAAGCAAAAAAAAATTATGGCTGTTGTTTCTAAAAGAAATATTTGAAGCTCTAGTAATGATGACTGATGGTAAAAATGAAGATAGTTATATTACCTTTCATGGGTGAAAAATGGTTTGCAGTCTCTGGTTTGTAATCTTTGAGTTTTCCAGGAAGTTGATGGTCCTTTATTTGGTTGGTTTTACCGAATATGAGTGTGTATACGTACTCCGGTTTCCATTCGGCATCGACCTTGCTGGGCTGCAGGCATGTGAAAATGTATGGTTTATAGTTACGTGTTGTTCACAATTGTTAATAAACTAATTACGGTAATAAAGAAATCAAGTTATTTGACGTGTATGCAGTGGTAACTTACATGAAAATCCTCTCTGTCCTTGACCAGTTCTTTCCCATTATAGTATTTCGCAAATTGGGCCGTGAAGTGACCGCATTGTGTTCCTTCTTGCTTTGGTGTGCAGACCCTGTGAGGCCTTTCTGCTATCCTTTCCTAGTCTGGTCCGTTCTTGTGTTTTAGTCTGTGGTGCTTGTTCATCAGCACAGACATCCTTCTCATCTGTTATTGCATTATGGTTTTGTTGTTTGGGTGCGGCATTGAGGAAAGTAAGAGTATCATACTATCATGAGGAAAAGAGGAAATAAATGTACACAAAGTACGTACCAGTTCTTCTCGATGCTCGTGGTGTTGACTCCAAGACAAATCGGTGTAGTTTACGTAGTTCAGTGAGTCAAGGATGTTGATGCTATCTCTGAACTTGTTCACAACATAGAGCGTGTAGTGTTTGTTTGTGTGGTGAGGTATCATGATCTACGTTGAGAGCGGAGATCATTGTTGATGTAAAAATTGAATTTCATTTTATCGTTGAAATCCCAAAGAGAATAGGTCATGTGCTAAGTAATAATACTGAGCTTACCATCTTCGAATGGAGGATGTCTTTACCTCCCACGAGGAGTTCAAATCCTTTTAGTGCTTCGTCCTCGTTGAATTCTGATAGCTCTCCGTTATCATAATTGAGACCGAGCACCAGCTTCAAGAAAGAGAGTGTGTGGTTTTAGTTAAATATTCTATTGTAGTAATGGCGGTGGTTTTTTTGTGGGTGAGGTATGCATACATTTGCGAAACCTGCAGGGAGTATAGTTGTGTCGTCTGGGTTGAACTCTTCTTGTTCTGCCCATTCCTCCAGTAATGCGTTTAGCATGGAGCCCTCCATCTGTGTTTCTCCTTTTCCTGCTTGTTCCATGAAGGATTTTGCTGAAATGTAGTCTTCTCAGTTTGAGCTTTTATATTTATATAGCACTTGTCTGCAAGGAGGGTTTGGAAGTAGGTGAGTGAATTGTTAGTTGGATGTTAGAGAATCTGTAGCTCTGTGTAGTTGTTTCCATGGAACTAGGAGAATCTGCTTACCTTGTGCATTCTCTCTGTCCTTGTCGGCTCATTAGATATCTATAGAGTTGCATGGCCTTTTCTCTGCAAATGAAATCTCCTGGAACAAGTGATGCAACCTTGACTTTCCCAGGTTCCTTGCTTGGTCGTTTGAATGGCCTCTTAATTGAGATTGTGTTTGCTGAGCTGATCTCTGATGATTGAATCATTGAGGGTTTTGGGGATCTTGTCTGTACTCTTGGAAGATGCCTTGCCTTTTTCTTGTCGTGACCTAACTGCGCCTGCTCGTTAGGCTGCCTAGGTGTTGGTGATTCCTTTTGTGTGCTGTTGTTTTCGATGCTCAGTTCTACTGAGATTGCAGCATCACGTTTCCTCTGTTCAAGTATCTTTTCTGTTAAATCCTTTTCTTTCTGCTTCTTTTCTTCTTCTGCATGTTTCACCTCGGGTGATGTTCCTGGTTTGCGATCTTTGTCAACAGGGTTCTTGTTCTGTTTGGAAAGCTCTTGTTGGCGAGTTGGTACGCTCTTTGTCCTGTTATCACCTTCTAAAGGAGAGCCTGTTATGTGTTCTGTCTTTTTATCTGGGGTGTTCTGCCTGGTTCTATCGGTGGATCTTTCCGTTCGTCTTCCTTTTGTAAATCAGTGTCTGGCTGCGCGTGTTGTTCCCTCTGTAAACCAGCATCTGTCTGGGCTTGTTCTTCCGTGAGCGCTTCTTCAGATGCTTTGGTGGTATCCTTGCTGCTCACATGATAATCTTCTTTCTCCTCATCACTGCTTGTGTCATTAATGTCAATAACTTTTATCTCTTGAGCGCTCGTCCCAATGTGCTCGGGAGTTGGAGGAATCTCTTCTTGAATTATGTCACAATGTATTCGTTGCATTTCACTGTCTTCCATATCGACCTCAGAGTTCAGCATATCTGTTAAAATAAAAAATAAAAAATTATTGGTGTGTCTCTGAAAATTATATAAGTAGAATTTTACTTTGTTGTCTTGAGAAAGAGAAACCTTTGGTGTAGTTGATTAATGACAGTGCGGCCGTATCTCTGTATTGGCTGATTATTTGATAGAGAATTTTCTTCCTCAACCCCGGGACTTGTTCTTCTGTTAGGTACACTGTTTCTCCACCGTCGGTGTAGTGCTTTGCGTTCATGAACATATAGAACGCACAGTCGAGTCTACAGGTAGAAGGATGATTGGTTATTGTCGTTGTCCAAAGATGGTTGGGCAGTTTAGGTGAAGTTGTCCTAACGTCCTATGTTTTTTATGGATTGAATTAATAGTTTAATTGTTACAGTGAGTAAGGAAAAGGAGAAAGGTTTGTAGTGCTTACGTTCGTCCCTGAAGTGGCACCTGCATTTTGACCTTTTCGAAATGGTCAATACTACTTGGAGACAGCTGGAGCAATTTGCTTACTTGCTTCCATATGCTCTTTACTCTGTTTGTTACTGTGTTGAAGTAATCCATTGTTCCTTCATGTTCAACTGCTAAAGAGTCAAGGAGTTCGAAGTGCTCTTTTTCATGTTTATTGTAACAACGAAGTAGTGGCCGACAGCTCCTTCTTGAAGAGGCCCGCCTATGCAAACTGGTAGAAAGAACTGCAAAAAGGAAAATAAATAAATAAGGGATCCTTCTTGAATTTAGTCATGATTTGTTGATCGTTAGACGGAATTCTAGTGCCGAGATTGTATTTCTTATCTGTAACATGACATGTGCTTACTATGTCGAAATCTTGTAGTTGCTCTCCTTCTTCCAGACCGAGGAATCTTCTAAGCCTTTTAAGCATTGTCTTGTCTCTGACGTGTGCTTCGTCTTTATTTTTCAACTCCAATGGATCTTCGTGGTTGGCCATGCGTATTGATGCCTGCTTTTTTTGTCACATGTGCATAAAATAGATTTGTAAATTCAATTGTACAGAAAGGTTGATTGATCGATATAGTGATATTCATTTGTTGAAACTTGAGGTTTACTTATGGTGTTGTATGTTGATAGAATCTTTCTCTTTGTGCCCCTGAATTTCTTTTTCAACATCTGTAGCATGACTGCCATGGTTTCACTGTGCACTGCATTTCCAGACTTGAAGCATTCCGCCATGAGGCTCACCGTTACTGTTGACGTCTCTGTATTTATAAAAATCTCGTGCCTGCAACACACACACACACATATATATATATTTATATTTACATGTATACATGTAAAATCTTTAAGGGAGAAAATCATTGGAGGAATATAATTCATTGGTGGTAACATGAACTTACCCTTTGTCCTCATTCGCTGTCATGACGTTGTTGTACAGGCGTTCGATCCCTTCATCTTTTGTGCCTTCTTCGATGACCAGGTTTTGTATGATCAATGGTTCATGTTCTGTTTGAGTGCCGTCCTGGCTTACCGTCGTGTTTGTGGCGGCAACATCTTTTACAGAACAATGTTTCTTGTCTGATGGTGCGGCCTTTTTCTTGTTGTTGTCTGACTCTCTCTCTGGAATGTTTGCTGCATGGTCTTCCAATGCACCGTGGCCCTTTGCTTCTTTGCTTGTGTCTGCGTGCGTGTCTTGTTGAGGTTTCTGCGTTGTCGTGTAAAAGCGTGGTTAAAAATAATTAAATATGCTCGTTATTTTCATTGTAGTTTAGTGTCCGTTCCCTAAGAAAAATATTCAAATGTTTAAGTGTGTCTTTGAACGTTTTTTGGTAGCTTCACCTTTTCAGCCGTTTCTGCCGGTGCTGCCTCTTTAAGCTTTTGTTCTTTGAGTGGAGGTTTTTGGAGCTTTTCTTCTTTGAGTGGAGGTTTTTGTAGCTCCTCTGGATCTTTTTCGTTTTGTTCTTCTGTGGTGTCGTCGTTTTTGTCTTGTGGCTGTTGAGACATAGAGGTAGGTAAATGAGATTGCATTTGTGTCTTTGTTCACTCAAATATCTAATTTCCTTAAAAGCAGGTTATCTCACTTCACCTTTTCAGTCTTTTGCGTCGACATTGGCATCTCTGTTATTTCTTGCTCGGACAGCGAGGTTTTCTGGCTTGGTCTACGGCGGTTACGCTGTCCGTTGTTGGAACAACATCTTTTGATTGTTCCATTCCCTTGTGTTGTTGTGTTTGTTGGTCTTGAATATTGGTGCTCTCCTCTATTTCTTGCATCTGTCGGAACGCAAAAAAGTAATTAAAATGTGTTTTTTATATGCTATAGAAAGAGGTTTTGTAGCTTGACCTCTACATTCAATCTCTCTTTTGCCGTTCCTGTCACTTTTTCTCTGTCTTCTGGAGTTTTTGTACATTGTCGAGCGGTAGCAGCACTTTCTATTGCTTCTTGAGGCACATCTTCTGCTTCATTTCTTTCTTTCTTCTGTTCAGTCAAAAAATGTAAATAAAGTTTGGACTTCATCTGTGCATGCATAACTTTTTTTTAGTTGTAGGAGCAGGTGCGTGTAGCTTTACCTCATTGGTCTTTGATGCCGGTGGCATGTCTTCTCGGTTGTATTTGTCACGTGGAGACTGCTGTTTGGTCGGCGTACTGGGTACCATTTTAGTCGCCATTTGCCCTTGTTTTTTGGTTTGTTCTGTTTGTACCCCTTGCTGTTCTTCGGGATGACCGTCCTCGTTTGTTTCCTGCGTTTCATGAAAAAAGGAAAAGCATGGTTCATTGCTTGTAATTCTTGTGTTACTGTGACAGGTTGTGCTGGGCAGTACATTTCTTATTAATTTTGGAAAAAGGTTCTTGTTGAATTTTACCTTTGCTCCGGTGGTTGGCATATCCGTTTCTGCGTCCACTTTTTCTTTGCTTTGTATACCAGCCTTGTGTGTGTCACCAGGTGTAGTGTCTGTGGCTTTCTCCCCTGTATCGATCATCTGAAATGCTCTTGTGCTGGAGAGTTGTTCTATATCAACTTTCTATTTTGCATGGGCATCCTCTTCTCTTTGCTGTGCTTGTAATAGCTGATAGATGAAACAATATGAGTTGACGGCATTTGGCGAGGTGGGTTTGGAAGTTTTACCTCTTCTTTGTTGTTTTCTTCTTGTTTTTGTGCCGTGCTGTTAACGGTCGATGCTAGATCAGCCCGTGCCTCGTTTGCGGGAGCGTTGATATGATACTTGTTTGGCTGAGTGTATATTTTGTTGCAGATTTGTCAGGTAACTCAAGACCGTTTCTAGTTTAAAGAGAAGAGACTTTTTAGAAAGAAGAGACTGATTTTTTATACTCACTTCTTTGCTGCCTCCGATCCTGTTCGTCTCTTGTAGTGCTCCTGTTGATGCTTTTGAGGGAGCATCATCTGTTGTTGGGTTGCTTGTTCTATTGCTTCCATCCTCTTGCTCGGTGTTCTTGACGACATGCTGCTATTGACCTTTATATTTCGGTGGCATTCTCTTGCCGTGTCCCTGACAGAATTGAAGACATATTTTTTAAGTTCAAGTTTGAAAGCATCGCTTTCGAGTTACATGGATGATGTATTTGTTCTCATTTACCTGTTTTTCATCTTGATTCTCTGCTTCTGCAGCTACTTTTCTACCTTGTTCTTGCTGTCCTTCGGCACTTGCTGTATTGGTTGATACATGCTCTTTGCTTTGCTCTTTTTGCACCTTGTTATGTTCTTTTGTCTCCCTCTGGCTAATTCTCGAGGTCTGTGTTCTTGATTTTGTTATTCTTTTCTTCCTTTCATGTTTGTTTTGTTGGTCTTCTTCTTCCTTCTTCCTTTTTCTCCTCGCTCCTGGTTCTGCTGTGGCTGCGACTTCTTTCGTGTGGTTGCCATGTACAAGTGCAGTTGTGGCTCCTGCGTCTGCTCCATCCTACAACTTCAGTGACGGCTCTTCTGGTAAGCTCACTGTGCAAACAATGTCCTGAAATTTTCTAAGTTGTTCGAGAGAATCAATCAGGGCCGTTGTTTGTTGCACCACTAAGTTCTTCATGTTTTCATCTAATTCCTCCTCTTGTTCGCTGCATTGGTGTCCAACCCTGGTCTTTATTCCCGGTATCTGTTTTGTTTTGTCGAGTACTTGTTTCAACGTTTCTTCTATCCTTGCAAATATTTCATATGATCCTGTGCTGGTGCCTGTGACTGATTGCTTGCTTCCACTCGTGCTGACATGTGCTTTGTCCCGGCGCTTGGTTGGGGGTGGTAGTAGCTTGGTCGTCTACCAGTGCTCCTGTTGTTTTGCTGGTATCATCTGTAATGAATGCGAAGGTGTTGCTGTGCTGGCATAGAAGATCCTCTCTTCTGTTCCTTTCCATGTCTGCATTGTTTCGGCAGAATGGAGTTGGTTAGATTGGAAACCGTTTTTATAAGGTATAATGCATATATATTCAATAGGGCTATACCTTTATCTTGCCAAATTCATAGTCATCTGGTCGTGCTTTTCCGTCCTTTTTCATGTCTGCCATAGCTATTTTCTTTAGGTCACTCTCTCTTAGGTGGTTTGCTCATGGTAATGATGTCTTGTCCATTGTCTTTACAATCTTGCGCATTTCTATTGTGTCGGTCGGCAGCAGCAGGGAGTCGAGGTACATTATTACTGGTCCCTGTGCCAAACCATTGAGATGCTTTTTGTTCTTTTCTTCCTGAGGCAACAACCTGTGCTTCTGCCATATCTTGGCTCCTTCCTTAATACTTTCGACGATTACCTCACAGGAATCCATCTTTGCCATTTCTGGATAGTCCAAGTCCTTGACCATAATGGCTTGTTTGCTGAAGGTAGGGGAGGTTGTTCCACAGACAACGTTGTGGAAAAAAATAAGGAAAAAATATTTTAACTGATTTCCTGTTTGATTGTTCGTCATTTACTTTCACCAACTTTTGTAGTTCTTTAAACAGATCGTCGTGATGGAAATCCATTTTCTTGAGGCCAAGTTCTGTGATCAGTTCTTTCACTGAAGTTGTGCTCTTCTCTGGCCTTGGTGCTGACTTTTCCCTGCCGTTTGGGTATCCAAACACCTTGTGTATAGCTTCCCTGGTAATCTTGATTACTTTCAGCTGATCAGCGTCACCGAATGTTATTGTCATGCTTTCTGTGTCCAGGTTGTCGTAGATGTGTGCTGCAAGCGGTTTGCAGATGGAGCACTTTATTTGGCATTCCTCTATGCTTCCAAACTCGGCCGTCCTAACATCTTGCCGATGATGTTCTTTTAGTAAGTTCCATGCTCTATTGACCTGATCAAATGCTGCTTCTGCCTTGATTTCGCATTTGTCCTTATTTGTTGTTGCCTCATGTTCATTATCCGTTGGTGCTGCCAATTCTTTTCCACTTGTCTTCATCCTCTTTGTCCGCTTCTTTTTTGGTTTTCCCTGTGTAGAAAAAGAGTGTTTTGTTATAGAGGATGGTTTGGTTTTCATGGGTGTAAAGCGATAGGAAACATCTGTAGAGAAATTGTGTTTTACATCATTGTTGTTGTCCTCTGCGGCGCCACCGTTGTCCCCTGCGGCATCATCGCCCTCTGCACGAATGAGGTCATCATCATGTTTTGTGCCATCATCGTCGTCAGCAACATCATGCTCTGACTCTTTGCTAGCATCATCCTCGCCTTCTTCAAACCGTTGTCTTTTGTTTTTCTTCTTGGTTTTAGTTAGTTCATTCTTGACCCCTGTAACTGCTGGCGGGAGCACCATTAGAGGTCTTGGCTGCTCCTGCTACAAGGTAGCATTGTCGCTGATGAGTTGATTTTTGTCCTTTGTCTTTTGTCTTTTTGTTCTAGGAGGAATGACAGTCTTGGTTTCTGATGGCCTCTCTTTTTGTAGCTCTCTGCTCGAAGTTGGTGTTGGCACTTGCTTGGGTGCTTCGTTGTCCATGTTTCACTTCGTTCTTTTTTCTGACGGGTCAGGAGAGATGAGTGGTTTTTCTGGATAGTTCAGACAAAATCGTTTCAATATCTCCTCCTGCACAACCGTCACCTGCACGATGATTATGTAACAAAAGGATTACGTAGCAAAATCGAGATAAATGGGATATAGTTTTCAAACCATGTCTTCCACAACTGCACAAAAAGAATCTGAAACTTAATCTACATAGATTGATAAGATAGCCCTTTTCTTTCATTTCCTGAGCTAAAAAGGCGATCAATCCATTGTTTTCTTGTTATATCAAGTTTTCTTCCTAACTCTTGGTTTGGCTAATGAGTGATGGAAATTAGGGTCAGGTGTGAGCAGTATGGCTGCTGTCAAGTCCATATCAGTGAAGGGAGATCTTTTTTTATATTGAAAAAAACACTACAACTGATATTCTGTAAATATAATTGTAAGGTTTAGAGGGTAAGATAAAATGTTCTTGAATGAATAATGATACACATAGTGTGTGAAAAATTTCATCAAAGTGTAGTTCCCAAGATTGTGTGGGCGTAAGTGGTTAACTTACTGTTGCTGCTACATAGTTTTTGTTATATGGTTTGTGTGAGCCTTTTATAGTACCTTGCTGCACGACAGGATGTTCTGCAGGTACCCTATTTTCCTTATTACCATTCCTTGCTGCGTAAAAATGCCCAGGCGTTAGCAGTAGTAGAAGCAAAATTTAATTTCACAGCAAAAAGAGGAGATGCATCCCGTGGACACAAAAAACGGCACTGCTGGAGAGGCACAGATTGTTTCATGCTATAAGCACACATCTAGATCTATTATTGGAGCACAGATGTTGATATGAGAGAGGCACATAATTTGAAACAGATACAATCAACGGATATATAGAATCTTCTGTAAATAGCAGGTTTTGAATTTAAGGATGCTCTCATGGTTTGAATCTAGAGCGGTGTCCTAGATAGTTCTGGCATGCACAATACGTTTTAGGCAAATATCTGGCGAGCAGATTTCTGTGGCGGATAGTGGTAGCATCCTATTGCACGCGTGCCTACCTTATTTCAATTTTGCTACAAAAGTCTAAACAGACTTTTTGGAGAGGAGTCCAGCTTATGGCAACGAGAGTTCGAAGTGAGGTCCCTCGGGCCATGGAGCACCAGCATTCTTGCTTATAAAAGCACCTCCGCACTCCGCGTGCCGTCCCTCAATCATCTTCGGCTCTACTTTGAAGGTCTTGAGCCATAGTCCGAAGTGAGGAGTAATACGGAGGAAGGCTTCACACACGACGATGAATGAGGAAATATGGAGGATGGACTCCGGAGCTAAGTCGTGAAATTCCAGCCCATAATAAAACATGAGCCCCCTCACAAAGGGATCCGTCGGGAAGCCTAGCCCCCGAAGGAAGTGAGACATGAACACCACACTCTCACCAGGCTTGGGAGTGGGAATGACCTGCCCTTGAGCAGGCAGCCTATGCCAGATTTCGCTGGTCAAGAACCTGGCCTCTCTCAACTTCAGCACGTCCTCCTCCATGACGGAGGAGGGCATCCATCATCCTCGAAGGTCGGAACCGGACATTGTCGAAGGTCCGAAGCGCCTGAAATCTGGAGCCTTGGGTGTTGGAACTCGAGGCGAAGGGCGAACTCATTTGAGATTGAAAGAAAGGAGTAAGGCCTTGGTCTCTTTATAAGAGATTGAATACCAAGGGCCCTCCCCATGACCGTTTGGGACTCGCCTTTGATCGAGAGAACATACCAACGGGTACGGTTGGGTTACCCACGCCCGTATTGATGAGAATCCCGGAATAAGGGGACACGATCTCTGCTTTGACAAGACGTTCCAAGGAAACCGCCTCGCTAAACGCGCTGAGGTGGGTTGGTAAAACGATTCGAATAAAGACTTGGCCGTGGTGTGATGTCACGCTACGGAATACGTCAGCAGATTAGATTTGTGTAAATATTATTCTCTCTATGGCAATATGTGGAAACTTATTTTGCAGAGCCGGACACTACCTTTGTGTTCAAAATCTTCTATGAAGTACTTGGAGGAGGAACCCGCCTTGCAATGCCAAAGACAATCTGCGCGCTGGACTCGTCGTCATTGAAGCCTGGTTCAGGGGCTACTGAGGGAGTCCTGGATTAGGGGGTGTCTGGATAGCCGGACTATACCTTCGGCCGGACTCCTGGACTATGAAGATACAAGATTGAAGACTTCATCCCGTGTCCGGAAGGGACTTTCCTTGGCGTGGAAGGCAAGCTTGGCGATATGGATATGCAGATCTCCTACCATTGTAACTGACTCTGTGTAACCCTAGCCCTCTCCGGTGTCTATATAAACCGGAGGGTTTTAGTCCGTAGGGACAGACAATCATACCATAAGCTAGCTTCTAGGGTTTAGCCTCTCTGATCTCGCGGTAGATCCACTCTTGTACTACCCATATCATCAATATTAATCAAGCAGGACGTAGGGTTTTACCTCCATCAAGAGGGCCCGAACCTGGGTAAAACATTGTGTCCCCTGCCTCATGTTACCATGCGCCTAGACGCACAGTTCGGGACCCCCTACCCTCAGCGTTACTCAGAGTTACGTTCATATTTTTTGTTTTCCAAACGATTCAGCTCGCCAGTTCATTTTGAGAGGCATGGACATGAACTCATGGGAAGCATGTTAACGCATTGGTCAGAGTCAATTTACCACGGTTGTATGCTTTTGGTATTTCCATATGATTCCGCTCACTCGTTCTCTTGGAGAGGAATGGATGTGAAAACGGCGGGGGCAAGTATTGTTATTAGCCAGAGTCACGTTTGTCCACGCGTGTGTTACATGCATTTTATCTGGCGAGTCACTGTGACGTGCATGGAAGTGAAGCCGAGTTGGCACTATGTTGCCAATGCAACAGGCACACTACTGGCGCTGTGTATGGAAATGTTTTCCTTCTTTTTTTTGTGGAGAGTTGCGGTGGTGCGTTCTAGGGAGGCACTGTTTGTTATTAGAGAGAGTCACGTTGCATGGTTCTTTGTGTTCCAAATGATTCCGCTCGCCAGTTCATTTGGAGAGGCATGGACATGAACTCATGGGAAGCATGTTAACGCATTAGTCTGAGTCAACTTACCACGGTTGTATGCTTTTGGTATTTCCGAATGATTCCACTCGCTCGTTCTCTTGGAGAGGAATGGATGTGAAAATGGCGGGGGAAAGTATTGTTATTAGCCAGACTCACGTTTGTCCACGCGTGTGTTGCATGCATTTTATCTGGTGAGTCACTGTGAGGTGCGTGGAAGTGAAGCCGAGTTGGCACTGTGTTGCCAATGCAACAGGCACACTACTGGCGCTATGTATGGAAATGTTTTCCTTCCTTTTTTGTGGAGAGTTGCGGTGGTGCGTTCCAGGGAGGCATTGTTTGTTATTAGAGAGAGTCACGTTGCATGGTTCTTTGTGTTCCAAACGATTCCGCTCGCCAGTTCATTTGGAGAGGCATGGACATGAACTCATGGGAAGCATGTTAACGTATTGGTCTGAGTCAAGTTACCACGGTTGTATGCTTTTGGTATTTCCGAATGATTCCTCTCGCTCGTTCTCTTGGAGAGGAATGGATGTGAAAACGGCGGGGTCAAGTATTGTTATTAGCGAGAGTCACGTTTGTCTACGCGTGTGTTACATGCATTTTCTCTGGCGAGACACTGTAAGGTGCGTGGAAGTGAATCCGAGTTGGCACTGTGTTGCTAATGCCACAGGCAGACTACTGACGCTTTCTATGGAAATGTTTTCCTTGTCGACTCGTTCCTTTTCTGTGGGGAGTCACGGTTGTGCGTTGCCGGGAGGCACTATTTGTTATTAAAGAGTGTCACGTTCGTTCCTGCGTGTGTTACAGACGTTTTCACTAGGGTGTCACCTCGAGAAGCGTGCAAGTTAATTCGCGGAGATAGTAAGATTTTGATACAAATACCATTTCAAAAAAAAATGGCAATGTATATTAGTATGAATTCGACAGTAATTTCTCTGGAATACAATCAGACGTATACAGTAAGTTAACTATGTTTGAGATGTTTTTTATTGAATATGTACGGACCATTTGAAAGAAGTTGAGTGGTTGTAGTGTGGACGAACGCACGGGGAGACGAAATGATAGTACTTGTGTTTCCCAGGCGTCCAGAGTTCGAGGTATTTAAGAGAGATTGTGAGAATTCGAGGCGTCGGTTACTCTATTTGACCGTTTGACCGGTGTGCATGTGTTATAAAAAGGTACCTACTCATGGAACACTCCACGCCCACAATTCTCCAGAGACAGGCACCTCTTTCTAGCTTGTAGCTCCTTGCTTGCGCCATGGCACGTAAGAGGGGTTCTGGGTGTTCAAGCAACCACGCAGCGAGGACCAAAGCCGCGGAAAGAAGGGAGAGGTGCCGCCGCGACGCTGTAGCGGCGGCAGGGATATCCTGCCCCGTTGCCCAGGTGTCCAACAATCTCTCGCGTGGAGGCGAATCCTCCCACAAGCGCATTCGCCATGGAGACGATCTCGGCAAGATGGCAGTACCGAATTCCTTAGCCAACGACGACATGCTCGATGAGCTAATTAAGCAACAACAGTTCATCGCTTGGCTGGAGAAGTTGGTGCAGCAGAGCAATGCCTCTGTGGAGAAGTCCACTTGTCTCATATTTCGATCTCTGTATGAGAATGAGCAGCTTCTCAAAGAGCTCCACCAGAAGGATCAGGAGGCCGCCCGCTGGAAGAATCTGTATGAGCAGAGCCATGCGTTGGTGCAGAAGCTATCGGGCGAAGTGGAGCAGCTTATGGATGAGAATGTTGAGGTTCTCGTCAAGTACGAGAGCCTGGTTGAGGATTCATATGCTGCTGTGAAGGAAGGTCATGAGGCGACGAAGAAGCAGATTGAGGATGCGCTCGCCCACCAGCCGATCAAGAACGTTGCTGGAGTGTAGGCAGAGAGCTTGAAGCGTGTGTTTTTTCGTTGCATTGGGGCATGCGGCCTTTTGTACTTACATGAACCTGTAAAGCATTTATGTGTTGCATTGTCGTCGTGTTGTTTCGTTCATTGGTACATGTAGATGAGTAGGCTCTGGGCATGGATGTCGCTTGTTAGCGTCGGTCGTGAAGTGAATACAGCGTCGGTTCTGTACCAGGCAGTGACATGAGTTGTGTACTGACAATGGCGTGGACATTCGTGGTACTGTTAAGGGTCACAGGCACGGGTGTGCAACGCTAAGCTGAATGTTGCCGTAAAATATGGAGTCATGCTCCCCTATGTTTTTGTTCCGATTGCTTCTGTCAGGCTCTATCAGAAGGAGAGGCACGGCCGGTGAGGCAAAGCTTTTCATTCCGCACAGTCACGCTCGTTTCTTTAACCCAGCGGAATTGGTTGAGACGCCAACACTTACTATTTGACTTTGTTGTTAAAAGCTTGTTTCCTTACTCACAGTCATGCTTCTTTCTTGTTATTTCGTATATTACTCGATAAAGGCGTGGACTCGATTAGATGGAGAGGCACGGGCATGGTGTGGTGTTATATAGAGTCACGCTCGTTTGTGTTTGTGTTCTGAATAATTCCGTTGACTTGATGAGATGGAAAACAAACGGAAAGGCATCGTTTGGTCTTACTCATAGTCACGTTCGTTTCTTTAATTGCGGAAACCCACCGAAAAAGGGTAAAAGTTCCTTGTTTTCAGAAGCCACGGCTCTGTGCTGAGTTGCGTGGCGCTTCTTTTATTAGAAGCACGGGCGTGAAGTGATTACAGCCACGGTTCTGTTCCAGGTAGCGACATGACCTGTGCACTGATGATTGCGTGGATGTTTGTGGCAGTGTTAAGGGTCATAGGCATGGGTGTGAAACTCTACGAGGCATGGTGCAGTATGATATAGAGTCACGCTCCCCTGTGTTTCTGTTTCGAGTGCTTCTGTCGACTCGATCCGAAGGAGATGCACGACAGGTGAGCCCACAGAGGCATAGCTTTGCATTACGCACAGTCACGTTCGTTTCTTTAACCCAGCGGAATGGGTTGAGACGCCAACACTTACTATTGACTCTGTTGTTAAAAGCTTGTTTCCTTGTTTTCAAAAGCACAGTCACGCTTCTTTCTTGATGTTTTGTATATTACTCGATAAAGGCATGGACTCGATTAGATGGAGAGGCATGGGCATGGTGTGGTGTTATATAGAGTCATGCTTGTCTGTGATTGCGTTCTGAATAATTCCGTTGACTCGATCAGATGGAAACCCAGCGGAAAGAGTTCAGGTGTGAACACTCACTGTTTACTCAGTGAGGAGGCACGGAATGGCTTGTTCGAGAGAAGCTGCTGTGGTGTATTCTTTGCACGATGGTGGGTCCGAGGAAGTGACGACATGGTATTGTGAAGAGTCATGTTATGTTGTTTTCGTGTTCCAAATGATTCCGTTGAACTGTTTGCAACGGCAGGCACATCCATGCAGCGCGAAGAGGCATGGTTATGATTTACCAAGAGTCACATTCATGCGTTTATCGCGGAAACCCAACGGTTCGACGGTCGTCTCTTCTTACCTCGGGAGTGAACGCCACGTGGCGCCGCTCCAGAAACCCAACGGTGCGACGGGCGTCTCCTCCGGTGACGCCGTTCTGGCTCGTCGCCTGAGGCTAGGCTCTAGCTATTTAAGGCGGACGGACGGAGTCACGAAACCCTAGCCACATTCTACTCCTTCCTTCATTCGCCGCCAGGCCTTCCATTCCTCTTGCTCATCACTATTCACTGACCATCTCGAGACGGTCGTACCCTATCGCGGGAGGAGATCCC
The DNA here is from genome assembly GCF_018294505.1 of Triticum aestivum. NCBI lineage: Eukaryota > Viridiplantae > Streptophyta > Magnoliopsida > Poales > Poaceae > Triticum > Triticum aestivum. The sequence continues at coordinate 549,499,089 of NC_057800.1, read as the reverse complement.
GGCTCGTGAGGGTTCCTCGTCTGTAAGTTCACCCTGTTTCTGCTTCTCCTTCATTCGTTTTTTGTTTCTTTTCGGCTGCTTTGATTTAGTTTGTGAAACATGAATTATTGTGGTCAGCTGACTCCTAATTTGATGTGGGTGTGTCTTGCTGATACTGATTTACAGTCAGTTGGACCTACTCTCATTAACCTGGTCAATGGGATGAATGCCTTGGTTTCACTTGCAAAGGTTGACAGAACGTACAAGGAGTTGCTGGAGGTCACCTACGAGTGGCAGGAGTTCTACCAGGAAATAAGAGAAGATTTGGAGAAGGCGAATGCTAGGATCGTAGAAATTACGGCTGTGAGGAGCAATCTCCTTGAAGAGCATAACCGGTCGTTGCAGGAATCGGCAGCAGCTGTGAAGCGACATGACGAGAATATGAAGGCGCTGAAGGAGGAGATTGATGAACTACGTCGGGAGCAAACCAGCAAGAAGGTCGGTGGGGACTAGATATACAGCAGCATCCCTAGCTGTTGTGTGCGGCTGTTGTTGTTAAGCAATGGAGTGGAGTTTGTTACCTTGTCTTGTGAAATTTCGGTGTCAGCTACCTTGCTAACAAAATGTATTTTGGTTTCGAGTATCATTGTAATTAGGCGCTGTTACTTATGATGCACGGGACGTGAACTGTCTGCAGCCACGGTTGTGAACCTAGTATTGTAATGACTTGCGTACTGATGTAGGCATGTACGTTCATGGCTTTTGTGTGTTGCAGTGTTTCGGGTCACGGACACGGGCTTGCACCCCACAAATTCATGGTGTAGTTTCATATAGAGTCACGTTCGCCTGTATTTGTGTTCGAAATGATTCCGTTGACTCGTTCAGAAAATAGGCATGTACGCAGGTGAATCCCATGGGGGCATGGTTTCTTCTTTCGCATAGTCACGTTCGTACGTTTATCATGGAAAGGAAGCAGAATTGGTTTAGATGTTAACGCTAGCTGTTTACTTTGTGAGTGGCCAATTTGAGAGTCCAGTTGTTTAAAAGCGTAAGTTCCTTGTTTTTAAAAGCCACGGTTCTGTACTGAGTTGCGCCGTGCTTGTTTTATTAGAAGCATGGGGGTGAAGTGAATACATCCGCGGTTCTGTACCAGTCAGCGACATGAGTTCTGTACTGACAATGGCGTGGATGTTTGTGGTAATGTTAAGGCTCATAGGCACGGGCGTGAAGCGCTAAGAGGCATGGTGTCGTATGATATAGAGTCATGTTCCCCTGTGTTTCTGTTCGGAGTGCTTCCTTCGACTCGATCAGAAGGAGATGCACGGCCGGTGACCCCACAGAGGCATAGCTTTGCATTACGCACAGTCACGTTCGTTTCTTTAACCCAGCGGAATGGGTTGAGACGCCAACACTTACTATTGAATATGTGAGGCACTGAATGGCCTATGTGAGGCACGCTGTTTTTAAAAGTTTGTTTCCTTGTTTTCAAAAGCACAGTCACGCTTCTTTCTTGATGTTTCGTATATTACTCGATAGAGGCGTGGAGTCGATTAGATGGGAGAGGTACATGCATGGTGTGGTATTATATAGAGTCACGCTTGTCTATGTTTGCGTTCCGAATAATTCCATTGACTTGATTAGATGGAAACCCAGCGGAAAGGCACCATTTGGTCTTACTCACAGTCACGTTCGTTTCTTTAATTGCAGAAACCGAGCAATAAGGGTTCAGGTGTGATCACTCACTGTTTACTCGGTGAGTCACGGAATGGCTTGTTCGAGAGAAGCTGCTGTGGTGTATTCTTTGCACAGTGGTGGGTCCCAAGAAGTGGTGGTGTGGTATTCTGAAGAGTCACGTTATGTTGTTTTCGTGTTCCAAATGATTCCGTTGAACCGTTTGCAACGGCAGGCACGTCTGTGCAGCGCGAAGAGGCATGGTTATGCTTTACCAAGAGGCTTCTTGATTTAGTTGTGAAACATGGATCATTGTGGTGAGCTCCATCCTAATGTTGATGAGGGTGTGTCCTGCCATCAATCTGACATCTTCTCCTTTGACCAGCTGAAGAACCTGTTCAATGTGGTGGAAGACTTCCTGAAGATATCCACGAAGTTGGACGAAGAGAACAAAGCCGTCATTGCACTTCTGATGCATGAGAAGGCGCAGCTCGAACTTCAGCGTGATAAGCTGAAGCTGCAATCATACGTTATGAAGAAACAGATCGAGGAACTTCGCGCCGAGCAACCAAAAATAAGTATCGCCAGACTAAGTAGCCAGCATCAACCCTGATCCTCGTATCTGAAGCTGTCACTAAAAGTTTCTTATGTTGTCCTCCGTTACCTTGTGCCGTCAGTAACTTTGATAACAAATGTGTTCCAGGGAACATTCATTCCAAGTTTATGGGTACAAATGAACATTAACGTAATGGCCAGTTCTAGAGACGTTGTTTTTAAAAGCACGAACGTGAAGTCTCGGCAGCCAAAGTTTTTGAACCAACTAGAGTCATGTCTTGTGCACACATGAAGGCGCCCTTTCTTTGTTCAGTGTTTCGGGTTACAAGAAGGCATAGTCGATGGTATTACATAGAGTCACGCTAGCCTGTGACTCTATCAGATGGAGACGCACGGGCGTTTAGTGTTAAAGGTCACAAGCACGAGCATAAAACGCTCAAAGGCATGGTCGGTGGTATTACGGACACGAACTCTTGTTAATAAAAGTTCACAAGATATGAACTCTCTACGAACTCAGTTGCGTACTCAGTTGGGTCACGCTTTTTTCTTGATGTTACGTATATTATTCGATAGAAGCGCGGAGGTTTGGATACTAATGGTTACAATGTTAAGGTTCACAGGCATGGGCGTACAGTCCTCAAAGGCATGATATTGTATTATATAGAGTGACGCTCGCCTGTCTTTGTGTTCCGAATGATTTCGTCCACTCAATCAGATGAAGAAGCACAGTCGTTAAGCCCACTAAGGCAAAGCTTTGTCTTACGCACAGCCACATTTACTTTGTGAGGCACGGAATGGCTTATTCGAAAGACACTGGTCTGGTATATTGCTCGCACGATCGTGAGTCCCAGAAAGTCATGGCTTGCCATTGTGTAGAATCACGTTAGTTTGTCTATGTGTTCCAAATGAATCCGTTGAACTGTCTGCAAGCACATGCACCGCCATGAAGCCCAGACAGGCATGGGTTATGCTTTACATGGGATCATGTTCGTGCGTTTATAGCGGAAACCCGCAGCAGCCGCCTCATCCTTGATTCAGTGTTTCGGGTCACAGGCACGGGCATGAAGCACTCAAAGGCATGGCCGGTGGTATTACATAGAGTCACGCTAGACTGCGACTCTATCAGAGGAAGATGCACGTGCGTACAGCCCTCAAAGGCATGGCGTGCTATTATATAGAGTACAAAGGTTTTCTGATTGTATTCCGAATGAGTCGGTGGGCTCGGGTCAAAAGGAGAGGCAAGCACGTCAAGCCCTCGGGGGCATAGTTTATTCTTACTTGGAGTCACGTTTGTGCGTTTATTACAGACACCTAATAGATTCGTGCGACTCTCCTTGTTATAATTGTTTTTCGTTGTATTATTTTAATTCAAATGCAAGAAGACGACTTTCTGTGTGTCAGTGTTTCAGGTCACAGGCATGACTGTCAAGCCAACAAATGCACGAAGGCGACTTTATATGTTTAGTAGCGTGACTGTCCTTTACGCGTGTTAGTGTTTCGGGTCAAAAGCACGGTTGTCAAGCCCACAAATCGCATGTCATGTAATTATCCAGAGTCACCTTCATGTCTCTTTGTGTTCCAAATGCATCCGTTGACTTTATTACCAGGACAGGCACGGTCGGGATGTCGAGCGAGGCATGCGTGTGTTTTACGCGGAGCCACGTTCGTGCTTTGATTGCGGAAACACAATGTTTCGACGGGCGTCTCCACCTACTCGGGTGTGAACTCCACGTGGCGCCGCCACGAAAACCCAAGGGTCCAACAGACGTCTCCTCCGGTGACGTTGCTCTGGCTCGTCGCCCGAGGCTAGTCTCCAGCTATTTATGGCAGACGGATGGTGTTTGAAAACCCTAGCCACATACTCTTCCATCCTCTGCCCGCCGCTAGGCCATTCATTCCTCTTGGTGCTCTCTATCCTTGCCCTCTCTGCCATGGCTGGTCATGAGGAGACTACTACGGAACCCAGTGTCCAGACACTGCAGGAGATCCAGGCTGACAAGGGCTCCTCATCTGTAAGTTCACTC